>NC_056746.1:355416805-355716805 GCF_019279795.1 Protopterus annectens | reverse complement strand
ACCTGACTTTTGCCCAACATGTGCCCAGAGTCATAAGAAAGCCTTTCTATATTGCACAGCTTATAAACAAATTGATTGTGTTTAGATCTAGAGATGTTGTTGTCCCCCTTTACAAAGCTCTCATTATGTCAATCATTTTGTATAATGCCCACTTTGCCATGTATCTGTCCAGCCCCATGCAACAATTTGAATACCTTCAGAGATACCTTACTAAAAGGATACAAGTCTTAAACAATAGGTCTTGCATGGACCACCTCAAAGATTTATTACTATACTCAGTATCCTACAGAGTGCTTAGAGGTGACATGTCTGGCATACAAAGCATCCTCCGACCTAATACAGATGGACCTACTGAACATCAGCAAGTCAAATGGCATCAGAAATACTCACTTCAGGCATCTAAACTGAATTTTGTGGAGAGATGGATATATATCACAAAGGCTACCACTGTTCCAGAACAGACTATCCATAAAAATAAAACACAGCTCATCCGTCCATATTCAAATGCAACTTGGATCTAAGGATTGGTAATAGAAAATGTACTCCAGGATTTCCCCTCATGGCACTAATGGATAGAGGCAGTTCCTAAATGCTGCATCCCTTACATGGGTCCCCTCAAATTATCTTTGGTATGATCACAGTTGTTCTCACTAGGGCTAATATACAATTATCAGCCATGGGATAGCTAAGACCAATCAGAAAATGTTAATTCAAACACTAAAAGGGAATTGGCTAAGCTTAAAATGTCCTCCAAGTGAAGCTATGTTGTGGTAGTAAATAGTCTTCAACAGCTTCCGGCGCCTATGAAGGCCCACACAAAACAGTAGATGCAAGCAGTGGATATATAACATACTATGCTGTCCAGGCCAAGGCCTTCATTTAGTACAACAGTAGACAAAGGATTTGCCTTTAAGATAAGTAACAATCAACAATTACAGATGTAGTTCAGCAGCCTCCAATTACACCCTGTAGTCAAGCCCTAGGGGGAACTGTATTAGTCGTGGTAATGTCAATGTATCTGTCAATGTATGGACCCTGACCAACATATTTTGTGAGTCCACAATATGACTGGGATGATAGCAGGAATGCTAGCAGTAAATAATGATAGGCCATTACCTAACAACCCCTAACTGTATCACAGCAGGACAAAGCCAGCCATATATGTGGACGACAGAGGCAGGAACACAGGGCCATATTTGCAATATTGCTGTTACACACCCTGGAAATTGCTGGTGTTACAAGATTTGTTGCAACATACCCTTATGATGGAATAAGACATCAGAAACACAAATGGATGTAGCCATGTACTGATAGCATGCAACAGATAGACTGCCAGTGATATATCTAGGACAAAACCTGTGTGGTGCACAGACAAAACCAAACAGACAATCCACTGGCCATCTTGTGGATAAGCCCACAGTTGAGAGCTATGCAGACATACTGCATTCCATCCTAAACTACTGTGTACACACAAACACTGCAAGACCAGCAATATACAATGCACATAACAACACTACTCACTCTGTCTGTAGGTCTGGAACCTTATACAAATGTGTAGTTGGCCTGTGTCTGCAAGTCCTGCTGTAAGAGGTATTGCTGCCTGCTGTCTGTAACACAGCTGCCCACATACAAGAAGGATGTCCCCCATACTGGAAAGGTTAAGGGACAATGCCCGTCTTTATTGTATGTGTGGATCAATTCCAGGTAGTTTGTACTGCAGTCCTGACCTTTGTGTTGTACACCAACAGGTAGTATGCTGTCTCTGCAGGGTATCCATCGATCATTTGGCATTGACTGTTACTACATTTCAGCATAGCGGATGGGGGACACCTGACTGTTTCTACATTTCTACATAGGTTTGGGGGGCGTACCTGACTGTTAGTATATTTCTATGTAGGATGGGGGGGCACACCTGACTATTTCTACATTTCTACACAGGATTGGGGGGCACACATGACTGTTACTGTATTTCTATGTAGGATAGGGGGGAGGACACACTTGACTATTTCTACATTTCTACACAGGATTGGGGGGCACACCTGACTGTTACTATATGTCTATGTAGGATGGGGGGGCACACCTGACACTTGTACACATTTGCTAGGACTGTACTGGCATGTCGGGTACCCCATTTTAGTCTGTAGTCTTACCTATCGTGCTGGCTAGAGGCATACCAGTGTACTACAGATCTTAGCTTTTAATTACCTACATATTAGTTTCTGACTTCCTAGCCTTCACAACTGACATCCCACTGCCTGGCCTGCTGTAGTCTGTCTGTGTAGGCCTGGGGAGGAGGTTACCCATAGGCCTCATTCAGAGGCCATAGCACAGCATTTGTTAGTGTTTGTCTACACCTATCCTGCTCGCTGTGACTGTTGTTGGGTACGTGACCCCCCTCCGACTGGCATGTGTGAGTCACTTACCTTGTGGGTGCCCCAGTATTGAGGGTGGTGCTGCAGGGCTGCCTATGTTGGATGCACATAGTGCACTCCCTACACATGGTTAGGCACAGGTAGTGAAATGTCTGGCATCCCTTTTACTGTATGTGAGAGTCAGAGAGAGGTGTTATTCCCTGGGTCCCTCCTGTGTCAGTGTATGTGCTATGCATTGCCTCTTTGCCAATGCCAGGGCATACTGGGCACACCTACTTCTGCCTACTGGGGCAGGCTCAGGTTGTTCCTCCTCCAAGTCACTCTGTGCCTGTGCAGGCCTTGGCAATAGTGAGGGGCTTTGTGGCCCTTCCCCATGCTGTTCCTGCTGCAGCTGTTTCCGCAGGATCATATAGGTTCATAGGTTCATAGGTAGGTACTAGGCTATTGGCCCTAGGGCATATATAAGCCTAGCCAAAGGTACCCTGGCTTTCACCACCCAAGAAAATTATTTTCCTGTGCCACTGTCGAGCAGAGCCACAGAAGTGATCCCCGGGGTGAATTTCCTATCTCCCGTCCAATCATCAAGATTTTTCTTGAACAGTGCTAATGAGGAGCTTTGTTTGATATAGATAGGTAGTTTGGTCCAGAGTATGGGAAGTCTCTGGGACAGGACTCTATCCCTCCAGCATGTTCTGTTTATTGTGGTGATGATGTTTATGTCCCTAGAGTATGTAGCTCATAGGGATTGGGATTTCTTTAAGTGGAGCATGTCTAAAAGCTCTGGGTTTGACATAGCTTTGTGTGTTAGGCAGAGATCGACTCTGAGTAGGCGATATGCAACAGAGTAAAGCTGCAGTTTTTTTCGACGGTCTGCATAGGGCATCTCTTTGAGGCCGGTGATCCTCTTTGTGAGGTATTTTTGTGGCCTTTCCAGTTGTTGTAGATGTCTTGTGAGGTACATACCAAAAGGGACATTGTACTCTATAATGGGTCTAATGAGTGATGAGTAGAGGGGAACAATGACCTATTTTTTCCAGGATGAGAAACCTTTTGTGATGAGGTGTACCACATAGAAGGATTTCCTGACTACTGTGGCAATGTGATTATCAAAGGAGAGACTACTGTCCACCTGTGTCCCAAGGTCTCTTATCATACTTTTGGTGTTAAGTAGACTACCACCTATGTGGTAGTTCATGGGTACTGAGTTTTTACCAAAAGGAATGACAATGCACTTTTTGGCATTGAGCTTGAGGCCATGGCTTTGACACCAGGCATCTGTCTCAGCAAGGCCCTTTTGTAGGATGTCCACATCTTTTGGAGTTTTGATTATGGCTCCTAGTTTGCAGTCATCTGCGAACTTCATTAATAAAGACCTTCTGTGTTGGCCTGTACTTCAGAGAAGTAGATACCAAACAGGACAGGACCCAGGACTGAACCCTGTGGTACTCCACTTGTCACTGGTCTATAGCTGGATTTGTAGTCTGCTACTTTCACAGTGTGGGTTCTGTCAGTGAGCCAGTTGGCAACCCATCTTGTGACATCGGGATTTATACCTAGTTTAGTGAGTTTATCTATAATTCCAGAGTGGGGGATGGTGTCAAAAGCCTTGGCGAGATCTAGATAGGCTGTGTGAACCACCTTACCCTCATCTATGGCTTTGGTGACTGCTTCAAAGAAGTCAATCAGGTTTAGGAGACATGATCTGCCTTTTACAAACCCGAACTGGGTGGGGTCCTGAGTTTGGAAATTACCAATGTCATTGTTTATAAGTTCCATGATGATACGCTCCATAGGCTTGCAGACCAGTGTGTAACATGGCACATACAAAGACAATTTGGGTACATGTAGTTGGTGAGTACTGCAAGGCTCCACCAGATGTGTCCAGGCACCAGAACCATGACTTGAGCATCCCAAACACACTCTCCATTATGATTCTTGTTTGTGCCTCATTATGGAGTTCTTGTTCAGGTGTGTGTGCATTTCTGATGAGTGTCATCAGCCATAGCTCCAGTGCATATACAGCATCACCCACTAGGTGACCGTGTGGGATGTCCCCATTGGCAAACCTCTGGTACAGCTGTGTCAGATGCCAGATGTTGGAATCGTGATAGCTTCCAGGGCAGTCAGCACACACATTCATTATTATGCCCTGGGCATCGCACATGATCTGACAGTTGATGGAGGGGAAGCCCTTGCGGTGGATGGAGACCTTACCCCACTCACTGGGTGGTACTTTGATGCATATGTTCCCTCTGTCAGGCGTGGCTGGCACAGCTCAACAATTTGCTGTAGGAGATCCCTGTCCACCCTATAGTGCTCCAATATCTCTAGCTCATGTAACCCTTGGTAGGTTACCCTGGGTCTGTAAACTCTTCTCTGTCTCCTCACTGTCAGTTGCTCAGCAACATTCACATCCTCAACACCCTCAGCCTCTTCCACAAGTTGTATGATAGCTATTGCAGCCCCTAACATTTTGCTGTTGTGAGTGTTAAAAGTTCCCCGCTTGTTTACACTGGTGGTGTAGAGTGTAGGAAAAACCAGAGGGGTAGGTGTTTGCATAGTTTATAGTAGTGTTCTGGGCTGGGCTGGTCTGTTGCCTGTGTAATTGGCTGATTCTGATACATTTCACCTGCCAGCTAAGCTAGTACTCCTTGATTACCTTCCTACTGCTGTTTTCCCTTCCCATTGCCTTCCTGTTTAAGCCCGGGGGCGCGACGTGCAAACAAAGTGCTCAATTGTGCACACTGCTTCTATTTCCTGGTTTAACCTCTTTTTTCTTCCTGTACAACCTGCGCGGTGCACACACCTGCTTAGGCTTGGTAAAGACTGCTATGCAGGCTTAGACACACCCCCTAGCTTAACTGTGCTAAGCCAGGAGCAAACCCGAGCCACAGGGCTCCAATCTGCTTACAGTATGCCTGACACACCCACCCATGATGTCACCGACCTCCTAGGCTTGCACCAAGCTATTCCTACTGTTACACTGTTGGGACCTGACTCACATGCTCAGGTAAACTGGGATTCACTATCCTTCCCCTCATTTGCATAGGATTGCCTGCTAATGCATAGTTACATGTCTCACACTGAGACTCCCCCCTTAGCAACCACTACGTACTGGCCAGGTTGTCTTCTGCCTGCCATTGACTTGCATGGCAGAATACTGATTTTAGTTAGAATGCTTAATTTAGGTTAATTTTGTTATTTTCCCCCCGATCCCATTTGTGCACCGCTGCCCTACTCTTAAACAGCCAAGATAGGCTATAAATAATAAAAGTTGATTTTTTATTTTTTTGTAGTGTTTGCAATGCCACTGGCCTTATACTTAGCCATTGGCATGCTTACTACATGATATGCAGCCTTTATTTGGAGCTGTCATAGCTCCATGTTGGATTTTGCAGAAATGCACTCAGTTATTAACCAAATACATTTCTGCTGATTGCACTAGTCCTGCACAGATGGTCGCAATGTTCCTGAATCATAAAATCACATAATTTGCATGGATGTCTCCTGCAAATGGGGTGATTTGCATACAAGGGCTTAGTCCGAGCAGGATTAGTGCAGGAGCTCTCGTGCACGCCCCTGCAGGCTGTTCCTGGATCGCACGGCAGACATATCGTCTGCTTGAGCTCCTGCACTGATCTTGGACTCCGTGCAAGCTTTTGAGAATCCGGGGGACTGTGTTGTACCAGCTTTTTATCTAAACAATGGAACAGTTTACCACTCCTCTCAAATAAATAGACAAGCTTAAAACATTTGTGTCCATCCTGAAACAGAAGTTCAACAATATCTGGCTCTACTCAGGCTCCTCACCAGGTTAGCTATTAAAACAATTACATACTAATGTAATTCCATAGCTTCTTTTAATTACATATTTCATAGTCCAAATGCATACCCCCCTCCCTCCTTTCTTCCAGTTCCAGTATTACTTCCTCTGATTCTGCACTAGCTCTTTTCATGGCCTGAACAACATATTCTTGCAAATCTTTTTCTTCTATAACTGTCAGATAAAGAATCACATAGCACACTAGAGATAATCTGAACCATGTTATATTGTATTTAAACTGTCTTAATAATCAATTGTATGTGTACTTTAGCAACTGAGGACCCTGCTCCCTAGCAACTGAGGACCCTGCTCCCTAGCAACTGAAGACCATGATCCCTAGGCTAAACCTTTACACCGTTAGTAAGCATAGCTTCAAAATCTGAACTGTACTATTGAACATTATGTATTGTGTTTTTTTCTGTTATAGAGGTTTTCTCCCTGGCCCTCTGCTGAAAATAGACTTTTGTGCCCAGTTTGACTTTACCTAACAAAAGTAGGTACATAACTAAATGAATATGTTTGTGCTGCAGGAAGAGTCAACATAAACCGTTACACTGATTTGTTATTGAGATGGCAGTTTATATATGCTACATTGTAGTTGGCATCATCTGATGATCATTTTCCAGGTATCATCCTGTTATTAATGCCATTCCAAAATTACTTAGTATTTGCTTTGTAGGAAGATTGTAATAAGGTTAAGTAAATTTTCTTATCTTTTTGAATAAAACTGTTTAGTTTCTTAGACATTAGTAATGTTGTAGTATTGAAGAATGGCTTTTTTTTCTGTTGTTTCCAAGCAACATCCATTGAGTCACATTTGTTTGTGCCTACATTTCGTCAGCCAGTGTACAGGCCTATATCTGAATACTTTTTATGTAGGGGAGTAAGAGAATTAAGAATGGATAGACGTGTTTTTTGGAATTTGTTACTTGCATCATTGAAGGGATGACATTTTAGTGGGTTCAGTTACACTGTTTTAGTAGTTAGTTAAATGGAGATTCTATAAAGTATTCTCTGATCTAAGAGAAGTGTATTTTATTATCTTATTTAGTTTTATTACTTTCCAAATCTTGTAGATAAGGTCATGATTACTTTTTGTGTTTGGGAATTTGGCTGCTTTAATGGTAGTGTTATTAGGGTTATTGATTAATACCCAATCCAGAATACTTTTCTGCCAGTCATTTTATTTACTCTAGTAGATTGAAGAACTAGTTGGTTGAGGCCAAGTACATTTATTGCACTTTCTTGTTTTGCTGTAGAGTCTGTTGACAGTAGTTTTGGCCAGTCTGTGTAAATTCCTCCTAATATAACTGTCTTGTTTTATATTGTAATTAGCATGGTATGTCTTTCATTGTTTTAATATTTTTTATATTGAATTCAGTGGAATATCTATTGTCACTAAGTTTAGTAATTTGTAAAACTAAGCAAATGAATATATAAATCAGAAAGAGACCTCACTGTTATAAAATCCTTCAGAAATTCCAAATGTCAAAATTCTTCTTTATAGTCCCAAAAATATAAACCAACTAGAAATATAGCTAGAATTACAGCTAGAACCCAAATTTAGTTAATTTATAAAGCTACCAATTTTACTTGGTTATAGCATTGTCTCCTTTAATTGTTTATGTCGAGGAAAGAATGTTCTCACCTCTGCCCTATTCTGTAATGACATAGAATTACAACTGCTTATTTAAAGCATAAGAACCATAATTAACCTGAGATGATGTATCAGTCTGGTTATTTATCACCACTGACCCATAATCTTATATTAACTGTAGACTCAAAACACTCCCCATAGCCAGCTGAGAGACCAAAACTATCTCATCCCACTAAACAAATACCTAAACAGCTTGATATATTAACTTGAGACTTCACCTTCATGTAATGGCATGCCTTTTTTACCATCCATCAGTTTGAATCTTTGGATAAGCATGGAGAAGCCATGGTCAAAAGAACAATCCTCTCTTGCACCATACACTGTTTTTCAGTTTTTGAAGTTGCTAAAATATCTTCTCATTCTTGTACCATGTCTTAGACATCTGTACCATAATGTGTCACTTATCAATAGTTCTTTCTAAATATTTTTTTTCAGTGAAATATATGCTTTCCAGATCCTCAAAGTCTTTGTGGAACGTCTAGTCCAACACCCAATTTTCCCCTTCATATACGTCAATGCACCTTTCTTCTCCTTATGGTATTTCCAGCACCCTTAAATTTCTTCTTATCACTTTATCCTCCAAAGCTGCCCACTGTAGTTCAAGTGACTATAATGTCCCATGGACTTTCACTGATTTATCTCTTATTTCACAACTCTGCTGTTGTATTGGCTATATCAAAATCATATTCATTTTTAAGAAACTCATAACGAACCCACTTCTCCAACTAGATGTTTAGTAGCAATCAGTAAATTAGGTGAAAATTGCCAGAATTCATACAAAATGTGTTTAATTGATGTGTCAACACTAAAAGAAAATTATTTCCGGGAGTTTAGGTTTTCCTTCACGTCTTGAAACAAAGAAGCTGAACTGTATTGTCAATCAGACTCTCATCTAATTCTTGAATTATTTCATCACATTGCATCTTTTTCATTCTATATCTTCAATGCTTTGTAGTAATACAATACAACCTAGCAAATGACTTTGTAGAAACTTTCATCATCTAAAAAATTGTATTGTTCACAAAAGGTCATCCTCTTTTATCATCTTATGGAAGGCATGAGTCCAGCATAGGGACAATTGCCTGTATCTGATGGCTTGTTATCAGCTGTGCTGGGTGCAGTGCTTTAAGAGGCATAAAACAGCCAGACATCAAAACAATGTGGATCAGGTTGCTTTAGCGTTCTGAACTGCTATCTCTACAGCTCTATTTACTTGTGGATAAATAAAGCTAGAGATGATATGGATGAACCAAAACTTTTTCTGAAATTCCTTTTTTGTACCTGCTTTTTCCTCCTATAACTGCTGACTTCAAGCCCCAAGGCTTACATTTGACGTACTGCATTCCATAGTTCACTGCACATCTGGCAGGCTCTACATTGTTGCCTGCACCAGGAGAGTCTCCGTTCAGGGAGTGCACACCATACATGGGAGGGAGACCAGCTCTACATCAGAGCTCTGGAGTGTTGCATCTGCCAGCACACTGTGGTGGAGGACAGTCTGAGAGAGGCTGTCATACTGCAGCCAGTGAGGACTTTTTCAATGGGTTTATTTCCTGTCACTGCATCAACATACATGCACTTGTGTAGGCTGGAGGACAATGAAAGAGTTACTATGCAGATGCTATACTCAGTTCTCTCTGCCCCCCAGGTCAGCCACCAAAAAATCTGTTGTCAAAAACTGAGTGTAACTGTCAGCAATGATAAACAGGAGCTTCCCAATGCACAACATTTGAGTTCTAACTTGTAGGATACCTGTTGTTAATAGACTAACTCTATCTATATATCTATCTTTCTATCTATCTATCTATCTATCTATCTATCTATCTATCTATCTATCTATCTATCCATCTATCTATCTATCTATTTATCTATCTCTCTGGAGCAATAGTCCATCACTATAAGGCATTTCTTACTGTTGCTCATCTAGTCAGGATGCAATAGATGAGACTTTGTGGATTCTGTTCAAACAGCTTTATTATGTACAAACACATCAGGATTGAGGCTTAATAACTTGAACTTTGGTAAAGTTATATACAAACTCACTATTATTTTATTTATTTATTTACTTAACATTTGTTTACTGGGAAAGTCCAACTTGGAACAAAGACAATTTTCAGTGGAGGCCCAGGGAGAAACACTCCAGATGCATGTTTTTAAATTGTGGGAGGAAACCAGATCACCCGAAGGAAACCTACACGAACAGAGGGAGGACATGCAGACTCCACACAAAAGGCACCCCAGCTGAAAATCGAACCAGAGAACCTCTTGCTGTGAGGTGACAATGCTACTGCTGCACCACTGCACTGCCATCCGTATTACACTCATACATGCTCATTCTCTGGCTGCACTCTCAAAATGGCACTGAAACTAGCACATGGTTGCTATTTATATACAAGTTCAGTCCTTGAAATGCTTCTTAAAGATACAGCACACATGCTCTGTTCTTTGAGCAATAGGTTATGAAATAACAAAAACAAATAATTCTTTGTCATGCAATTATACAGAATTAGATACACATATATACAGTCAAGTCCAGATCACTGTGTATGCCACACTAGGTATGGAAATGTGACCAAAATGTATGACATAAAATTTAGTATCAGATTTAGCAACTGGGACTGTCTCTGCTAAATGTTCAGCCTTAGGAACATCAGGAACATCATCAGGAATGGAAGTAGAAGTTGACACGTTCTGCAACAGGAACATTGTCTGGATTTCTCTGAGATCTAGAGTCTGTATCACAGGAACAATGCTGCAATATCAATTCTGGTGCAGGAAGATGATGTCTGCGATTTCTTCTGTACTCCACACCCTCAGCTTCTATGAAGTAGGATCTCGGCTCACTACATATACCTGTTACTTCACCAATCCAGTCGAAACCTTTTGCTCTTTGTATCCTCACTGTCTGTCCTTCAGACAAAGAAATCTGCTTGATTTATCATAGCTGGACTTCTGGAAAGAACACTTCCTGAATAATTGGGGTCTAATGGTTCTGTTGTTCTTAGCTTTAGGCCTCAACAAACTGGAACTAATAGGCAATGTTGTTCTGGTTTGCCTGGATAGAAGTCTCTGAGCAGACTCATGATTGGTACCACAACTGCAACAGTTAACTATAAAGCTAGATTTGGGTTTTACTGATTCACGCTTATACTGCACTCAGCATGCTCCTTTCTTAGAACTTGCTGGAAAACTACATGGTTTCCCAGGAGAATGCACAGGGGCTGTGGTTGCCATATGCTTAGGCCTGCTTCTGTTTGCCACATGTTGCATACTGTTTACATTTGATCTGGAGCCTGCCAAAACCATGCTCTTATCATTTGCAAGCATACTTGTGTGCCTTTCTGTAACTTCATGGATTTGACAAATTTAAATAAGTTTGCTTAGCATTAAATCATTGTCACAAAGCAAAATCTTTCTCAAAGCAGCACCATTAATATCACATGCAAGCCTGTCCTTTATTAACTCATCTTTAAGTCACCAAATTGACACATTTTGGCTTTGTTCCTCGGGTCAGTAATATAAGCTGCAAAAGTTTCCCCTGGTTTCTGATATCTTGTGTAAAACAAATGCCTCTCTAATGTAATGTTTGTCTGGTGGTTACACGTTTTTCTGAATTTGCACTTCAAACACTCAAGGTCTTCCCTTGATTCAGCCTGTACAACAATATGGCGGTTTTCACCTTCTCCCTCATATACTGCTGGTGCAAACACAAATGAATGCTCTCTTTCAGTGGCCTCTGACCCAGCTAGGTTTAACAAAATGAATGCCGTGGTGCATGTATTTTTATCAGAATAAGCTGCTTGTATAAAAATATCATATTCTTGCTCAAATATTCTCCAATTCTCGACAATATTCTGATCAAATACAACTGGTCAGGGCTTTCACAATCCATCCACCATATTAACACATGTTAGTGAAGGATTTTGCAAATATCCACAAAAACACACACACACACACACACATATATATATATATATATATATATATATATATATATATATATATATATATATGTATATATGTATATGCCAGAAATGTATGCCAGAATTCTTAAGTATGCCCAAAAGCACAACAAGCCTCTGAACAACTGAACGTTGCAAAATAAGTCTCTTGGGCACTGTAATACTCTTGAAATTACTGTACTGCAAGAAGTCACTTCTTATCAGTGTAAGAAACATTTTAAAATAACTGCACTGTGCAAATGAACTGGGCAGAAGAATCTCAGACTAAGAAACATTTCGAAGTAATTGCACTTTGCGAATAAACAGTACATGGCACACTGAAACCTCTCCAAAATGGTGGTACTTTGCTAGATACTCCTTTACAGTGCAAGAAACACTCTGTAATTGTGGCACTTTGCGAATAGACATACCCAGCACAAGAAACTTTTTGAAATGGCTGTACTTTGACTGTACTTCATGAAATAGTTGCACTTTGCACACAAATAAATTCTACGGAATGCATGCACAGTAGTAAGCACACACTGTAAGCATTTTTACACACTTTGAGATATTTCAAATAACTCTAGTTATGCCCTGAATACAATACAAAGTAGTAGTTATGCCAAAACACAGCATTTTGCCAAAACATGCAGTCGCCTTGCTTTATTTATGCTTAATGTGCCCTTTTTGCCCTTTTTATGGTTGTTTTGCTTGTTTAATCTCTTTTCATGCCCATTGTACTTTTCTTATGCTCATTTTACTCTGAACATGTCTGTTTTGCTTTAAACATGCTCTTTTTGCCTTAAACATCCCCGTTTTGCAATTCAGAGGTAATTCCAACCCCTTATGTATTTTTCTGATGCTCATTTATCAAATCTCTTAATTTTAAACATTTCATTTAATCAACAAACCTTTTGTGCCTCTTGCTTGTTTAATAATGTGGTTTGTGCCCTTGTAATGTTCCATTTTATCTTTTTTATAAAATAAACTTTGTGCAAATTTTCATTACCTTTGGTTCTTTCCTGGCCCTTTTTTGTGTCATTTCTCTTAGTTTACCTTCATTGTTAACTCTGCATCTCATAGCTCTGGAAATCAGTCTCTGGAATCCCGGTTCTGACACCATGTTGGTCATCTAGTCAGGATGTAATAGACAAGACTTTGTGGGTTCTGTTCAAGTACCTTTATTATGTACAAACACATCAGGATTGAGGCTTAATAACTTCAACTTAGGTAAACGTATATACAAACTAGTTATTACACTCATACATGCTCACTGTCTGGCTGCACTCTCAAAATGGCACTGAAGCTAGGGCGTGCTTGCTATTTATGTGCACGTTCAGTCCTTAAAATGCTTCTTAAAGATATAGCACACATGGTCTAGTCTACACTTACCATTAAAATCATACTGAACTGCAACAGTCTTTTACCACAGACCCTTCTGTAAAGGATAGTTCAATTACTTTTTTACTTTGAGTCAGTTTGTTCTCAGTGCAGAATTGGCATGTCATTACAATCCTAGAACCATCAACACTGATACTCAGCCACCTCATTAACACCTCCATCTGTGCACTCTTAGTTACTGGTGGCTGACATGGGTTTGGTATAAAACATTTTACTATCCTATGTTGCTACACAAAGGCAATCAAGCTTAGACAGATGTGCTCTTATGACACATTATCCATGTAATCAGGCTTTCTTTTTAGCCAAGTACTTCAGATGAAGCCTGTAACAGTGAGAGGATCTTTAGCATCTCTAGTTTTTCTTTTACTCAGATGTCTTTTATCGTGTTGGCAGATGCAGATCTATTTCTCATTGCAACCTGCATGTATTCATTGACATCATCTTCAACATCAGGTGCTTCTGCCCATGGATTTCTGTTTAGTATATCAGCAACCACTGGCTACCTTCTAGGACCATGTACTGTCTTCTTATTAAAGCAGCTACATCTCATCAGCAGTCTATGGCATCTATGCAGTATTTTATACAGCTCAGAGGCATTTATCAATGGAGCAATTGGCTTATAATTAGTGAAGATGAAAATTACTATGGCAAGTAATAAGAAAGGTTTTTCACAAGCCTATGTGCCTGCCAGGCATACTTTCTCAATTCCAGAATACTTTTTTTCAGTCTTTGATAACATGCATACACAAAAGGCAATACATTTAAGCTTATCTTCTGAGCGTCTGCTCTGACTACTGTTGGTGTGCTGATACCTCAGTGCAGAAAAATGGCCTTTACTTGTTGAAATACCCACTGCTGAGAATCACCCTTTGCCCATGTTAAATCCCTTTTTTCAACAGGTTAGTGATCGGGTTAAGTACTAAAGTTGCTTCAGTCAAGAACTTACCAAGACTGTTCACCCTGCCAAGCATTAAATAAAATTCAGTTACAGCATACGGGCTCAGCAGTTTGGTAATGCCTTCTGCTTTGCTTGAATCAGGGTTTTGTTCCATCTTTCCCAATACAGTGTTCAGAATACTGAATCTCTGATTTCCTACTATGGTATTTTTCCTTGCTGGGTTTCTGCACTGACATATTGATTGTTTGAAGCAAAACCTCCATTCTTTTGTTTGCATATACATGCCTGTCCTAAACATTAGGGTATCATCTATTACATTTCTAGCACAGTTATGTTCTGCCAAAGAGTGCTTAGGTGATTAATGGCTTATTTCAGAAACTGAGATGATCTCAGGTGGAAAATGGAAGAAATGGAATTTTCTCACTGGAATGTTGAGTCATCACTTTCATACATCTGCTATACTCTGCTAAAGCCTCCTCAATACATCTGAAGTGAAAAAATCCTGGCTCCAGACGGCATGGATGCCACATCTTTTTATGTCAGTAGAATAAACCTGTCCTATTTTCAATACTTCACTGAGTCATTTTTAAATCTATGCAGAGTTCACTTCACCATTTTTCACCATCACTAGGACTACGGTACCCCACTTATCAGAGTACTCTGTGATCTTTTCTGTGATACCAAAGAAATATGTTTTTTCATGTTTTGCTCCTGTTTTTGGTAGAGGTAGAAGGGGAAACTGAGCAACATGTTGAATGTATAGGGAAATACATCAGTCCCTAACATACCTCTCAACCTGTTAGAACAAGAAATCTGGAGAAGGCCATTAATAAAAGTGGGAAAATGGCCCAAAAATGGGAACCGTTTTTAAATATTGCTCTTACAAATTTAAAAAGTTGATGGAATAATAGGTTTTGCATTAGCATGGATTTTATGAAGGGTATGAAGTCTAAAACTCAAATGTATGTCATTATTTTCGAGCTTCATTCTTCAATGATTTGCCACTAATTTGCTAGAAAATCACAGTTTTATGAAAAATGGACCAAAAATTTGAGACAAAAATTTGGACATTCTGCGAAAATCTGTATAGTTGAAAGGTATGGTCCCTAATTCAGTTTTAGTAAGTTCACACTTCAGGAATCCTAAATCTGCAAATACAACTGCAGTAATCTCATCAGTCCTGGAAATTAGATTTGTCTTTCACATAACTGAGTTACTCAACACGTTATGTGCATAAGATAACAAAATGATGTAAATCCAAACATGTACTTGTGCACTTTTTGCACATTTGTTGGTAAAAATTTTCCTTTACACACAGGTTGACCCCAATAGCTATGAACATCTATTTCAATTCCAAACAATAGACAGCACTGTGGAATTGTGGAATGCTTTGACATCTATCAGTATGGCATCGTGGTTACATTGGGATTGTAGCAGTATGACGTCATGGTTACATTTGGTATGTATCAGTATGGCATTGTGGTTACATTTAGCATATATCAGTATGACATCATAGTTTCATTTGGTATGTATCAGTATGGCATCATGGTTATATTTGGTATATATCAGTATGGCATCATGACTACATTTGATATGTATCAGTATGGCACTGTGGTTACATTTGGTATGTATCAGTATGACATCATGGTTACATTTGGTATGTATCAGTATGACATCATGGTTACATTTGGTATGTATCAGTATGGCATCATAGTTTCATTGGATATGTATCAATATGGCATCATGGTTACATTTGGTATATATCAGTATGACACCATGGTTACATTGGGTATGTATTAGAATGGCATTATGGTTACATTGGGTATGTATTAGAATGGCATCTTGGTTCCATTGGGTATGTATCAGTATGGCATCATAGTTTCATTGGGTATGTATCAGTATGGCATCATGGTTACACTGGGTATGCATCAGTATGGCATCATGGTTTCATTGGGTATGTATTAGTATGGCATCATGGTTACATTGGGTATGTATCAGTATGGCATCATGGTTACATTGGGTATGTATTAGAATGGCATCATGGTTACATTTTTGGTATGTATCAGTATGGCATCATAGTTACATTTAGCATGCATCAGTATGGCATCATGGTTACACTGGGTATGTATTAGAATGGCATCATGGTTACATTGGGTATGTATTAGAATGGCATCTTGGTTACATTGGGTATGTATCAGTATGGCATCGTAGTTTAATTGGGTATGTATTAGTATGGCATCATGGTTACATTGGGTACGTATCAGTATGGTGTCATGGTTACATTTGGTATGTATCAGTATGGCATCATGGTTACATTTGGTGTATATGTCAATATGGCATCATGGTTACATTGAGTATGTATTAGAATGGCATCATGGTTACATTTGGTATGTATCAGTATGGTGTCATGGTTACATTGGGTATGGATCAGTATGGCATCATGGTTACATTTGTTGTATATGTCAGTATGACATCATGATTACATTGGGTATGTACTAGAATGGCATCATGGTTACATTTGGTATGTATCAGTATGGTGTCATAGTTACATTTGGTATGTATGAGTATGGCATCATGGTTACATTTGGTATGTATCAGTATGGTGTCATGGTTACATTTGGTATGTATCAGTATGGCATCATGGTTACATTGGGTATGTATCAGTATGGGGCCATGATTACATGTTCACCTGTGTCTGTTTTAAACTGTTGATACATCAGTATGTGCTGAGTAAAGCCTACAATGCAGCAGACTGCCCGCAGTTTCAAACTCATTTATAGGGGTGAGTAACATGGTCGCTTTAAAAGCAAAGACAGAACTTAACAATGTAGAAATACCCAGGCCTTGAAACACATACACAGCCATCCACACAGTAAAGTGTTATTGCAGTCATAGGATAATTACAAATAGAGTGAAGGTTTCAACTGTTGACATATATCTTGATGTAATGTTGTATGTCTGGACAGTATTAGTGGGCTTAGACTGGCTGACCTCTGAAATTTGAAGCTATAACAATACATTGTCCACATGAAGCAGTTTGAAAACTCTTAATCCATAATATTATTTTTTTATGTAGATTATTAAGCTGCTGAATGAGATGAGAAGGAGCTTGAATATAAAAAGCAAACAACAATGTTGTCATCTAATGATCTTATCATGATCAAGAACCACTTTACAGTTAGGGGCTTTGGTGCATTCCAGCATGTCTTAATGAAAGGGTAATTTTATACTTCCTTCCATTAAAAAAGAAAGAAAGTGCTAAGTGTGTGACTGGTATTTTGAGTTGTGGTATAACCACATTTAATACCGTGTCATAATATATAATGATGTTATATTGTCCACAATACACGCATCCTTATATGTGGTATTCATCGGGGTTTGTTATTTTTGAAACTTAAATTTGCTGGTACATATTTTCCTAAACAGTTAATTTTGTACAGCACAACATGTTTAACACTTCTTGAAAGCCCATTTTAACTCCTTTAAACTGGAAGAATGGTGTGTGATGACCAGGCACATGTGCATGTTTGTATTAACAGTGCAACAGGTAAAAGAAATCTTAGCTAATGAAAGCACTAATACAATAAAAACTAGGAAAGGTGTTCCAAAATCTGCTAACCCCAAGGCTCATCACCATAAAAGCAAAGATGTGAGCTGCACTGTCATGTGCATTAAACGTAAATTGTGGCTGGTATTCATAGACAGTAATGCAAATGCGTTAGGAAATTTAGATGTGAGTGCAGACAGATGCAACTGAGCTGCAATTCAGAGTCCATTTACACCAATTTGCTGTGTCCTCCAATATATTTATGTAAATTATTAGATTATGAGATGGTAAAGAAAAGTTATGTAAATGTTCAATGCTAATTAAGACTGTTTTATACCATTTGCAATTCATAGTCAGTTTTTCCCATTTTCCCATGCTTGTCACAGATACGCTATAAAAAGGAAAGCCTCACCAAATGTATCAGAGTTGCAAATGGCACAAATGCTATCTCTTGTGATGAGCTTTGCTATTTCTAGGTCACTGCTGCTTATCTTGGGTGGACCAAAACTATTTGTGCCCAGTTGTACTTGTCTGCCAAGAAGGCGAAAATATAAGCAAAGGTTACTCATTATAACTGATTCTTGATAACCTTAGAGTGGACAAGGACATTTTAAGGGTCTTAGTGGGCGTGTTTGACCCTCATAGGGACACTGGAGGTATGTATGGACTTCCTATTCCTGTGGACACCAAAGTATGTATACTTATTATGTTGACCTTCCAGAGACATTCCGGGGAAACCTTGGGGATCTCACAGGCTTCTACCTTGAGGATACTGAAAGAGTTCCTGGATGTACTCTTGGCACATGTGGATTAATACATCTATTTTCTGGTGTCATTTCAGGCCCAAGCTGGGAGTATGTGTGCCTTTTATGGGAAGGCATATTTCCTCAAGGTACTTGATGAGATAGATTGCACCCATGTTGCAATTAGGGCTCTTCTGGTCCACAGGGTGAGCACTACTGCAATAGGAAGGGCTTCCATTTCATCAATTGCCAGGCAATGTGTGCTGCATGGGGGTGCATCATCAACATCTCTGCCCATCCTGACAGTGCACATGATTCCCATATCTGGCCCACTAGCTCACTGTACCACCATTTCCTGCATGGTAGGATGCCCAGTGGTCATTTTGTTGGTAAGCTGAAAATGTTTTTGTTTTTTGAGTAAGTAGTTATTCATGTTAAATATAATTGTTGTATATTAATCTGCATTTCCTTATTTTATACCCCCTCCTCTTCTCTTTCTCTGTGTTTTTTTTTTTGTTTTAAGGGGATGCTAGATATCCACTAGAGCCATAGCCCAGAAGTCCAGTGGTGAAATCCATCTGGACCTGAGGAGGAGAAATACAACACATCCCTGTTTCAGACCCATATTGTGACTGAGAGGGTGTTTGGCATCCTGAAGAGCTGATTCAGATGCCTGGATGAGTCTGGTGGTGCCCTTCAGTATGATCCAACTACTGTGTGTGGGATGGTCACTATCTGTTGCATTCTGCACAACATAATCATGCATTAGCCTGGTGGTGATTTCACCCATGCTGTCACTGCAGCTCCCAGTTTGAGTAATAATGACCACCCAGCAGCAGTAGTAAGGGACCCCATGCTCATGTACAGTATGCGACTCCACAGGTTAAGAGACAGCATCTAGCCCAGAACTATGGACCAGGACATTCAGGTTAGTGTTTTCTTTTTTTAAAAAAAAACACATAGAGAATAATTGATGCCTGCAGTGATACCTGGGAACTATGCTGTGTGGTTATGGTCTACCTTCACTGTTCATCTGAAATTCCCTCTCATCTTAAAATATTTTTTTTATTACTAGCTGTTTACCTGAGTGCTCATCAATTCCTGTTCAGTAATGCTGAAAGGCAGCACATCAATAAATAAGTCAATAGTTGCACATGCTGTATTTAATTGTTTTGTTTATTTATTTACTATGCAATAGAAAGTGGTTACTGTCAACAGTGAAAAATGTAAGATTCATTTGCAGTTTGTGTGCAAAGAATTATGTTGCACTATAAACAGATTTATTTATTACTGACATTCATAATTATGAGCTCAGAAACTTTGTTCATTTGTGCAGTGATGAGGGTATATTGGCAGCAGTTAACTGTATATGGCATGAGGATTATTTCAATGTGTCATTTCTATATGATATAATGGATCTGGAAATGTTGGCTCATTGTTATTCATGGAATGGTAATGCATGTATCATTGCTTTTTGGCCCAATATACTTAACATATGTACATAGACTTCCCTCCTCCCCACAAAACAATTGCATTTAAATGGAAATTTACAAGACTGCAGTTTTAGAATATGGTAAAGTAACAGCTGGAAGGGGAATAACTTCACATATATGACCACCCCCCACCCCCAGCTATACCTTATCTTCAGTACACAGACATATTTATCAATTAATGTAAGCCGAGGTAACTCCAGATCAAATGAATCATACACATCTCCTTTTGATAGGTCTGGTGATTGTACAACTTATCTGGATGATGGGCTACCATAAAAATGGTAAGTTGAGTTCGTGAGATGGTATGATCTAGAGGAGAAAGTTGATCTTAACCTGACAGTGCTTCATGACTTTGACCTTGATCTGGAAGATGAGGTTCTCCTAGGTGTAGATGGCCGCTGATATGGCCTGTGAGAAATGTGTTGTGATTGCTCACTGTGAGTGCTGACATTACTGTCTTGAGAACCACTGTTAGTATCATTGCATTTCCACCCATGTGTCTGGACAGCACTCCATCCCCATTCCCCTGTTAAAACTGACCCCAACTTGACTCTGGTATGTCTGAACCAATGTATGAATAGAGGTTGTAACTGATGCCTGGTGTGCCACCATGCTTTGCATCAGTGATACCATGGCAATGTCCCTACTCTCTGCCAATTCAAACTAGTGTTTAAAATCTTCATGCATACCCCATAGGGCTTTCACCATTTCTTGCTGACTCTCTGTTGCACTGGTTTGTGCCCTAACTATGTGCCTGCATATTTCCTGTTGTGCAGCCAATGCTTTATGTGCCTCTTGAGATACTTCAAAATAACTTCTGTGTCTGGCACCTGTTTGTAATGTTGTCATTGTGGGAAATGTGGTCTCAGACTGCCTGCTTTCATCCTCAAACTGTTCTTCTGTGTGTGGTGACACTAGTGTAGACATGCAGGTTTGTTTCTGCACATCCACACTACTGTCTCCTGTCAGCCTGTGTTTGACTTTGTGATGCAGTGTCACTTTCTGTAGAGTTACTAACATGTTGTGAGGTGAGAGAGCCTTGCATTACACTTGAAGACTGCCTGCCACTTCCCTCATGGTACCCCATAAATACAACTAAAACATCATCATCATAATCATGTCTTTAAACACCTTTATTGACTTATCACTTGTGACACAGCCACATTTACATTTATTTAAAAGTAATCAAGATGTATTAACAATTTCACACTTACACTCATCATTAGCAGCAGCCCATTCTGCTACTGACTTCATACATATTTATTGGTACAGTTGAACTGCTTGTTTCTGATGCTGAGTCTGTAAAAGCAGTCATTGTAACACATTAATAGCAGTCAACAGTATACGTTATAGCATGCTTAAAAGGTGCCTTCAGGAGCTGATGAATATAAATGCTGCTACAGACTCTGGTTAGATGGAACAGTATCCACACCACCTCTAATTACTCCAGTTACATCATCTTCTGTATCATAGTCATCCCCATGGAAAAAATCCACAAAATCTAACAGGCACAATCTGCCCTTGATCAAGTTGAATTGGGTAGGATCCAGGGTTTTGAGGCCACCTATGTCTTTATTTATGAGGACTATAATGATACATTCCCTGACCTTACCGATGAGGCTGGTCAGGTTTATGGGTCTGTAATTCTGTGGGTCTGTTGCTAGGCCATCTTTGTGGAGGGGAATAACTGTTGCTGCTCTCCATTCCAAAGGAACAAAGCCTGTGGTTAGACTATGATTGCAAAGGGTACTTAATGGTGATGCTAGTTCATGTTTTAGCCTATTTAGAAGACAGCCTGGGATGCAATCTGGTCCCATAGAGGCTGTGTTTTTTGCCTTGGACAAGGCTTTGATGACCTGTTCAGATATGTAGGTTGGGGGGGGGGGCAGTTAGGGCAAGGTTTGTGATAGATTTGGAGGGGATAGAGGGGTGAAATTTCTGCCAAACATATCCACTATCAGGTTTGCTATCTCTGTGGAATCAGAGTGTGTGTGATACCATTGGTGACTAGTTCTGCACATGCTTGGGTCCTACCTTTTAGCCTCTGTACATAGCTGTAAAAGGCCTTATGGTTATCCTTGGCTGTGCTAGCTAAAGTTTTATCAAAGAGGCCCTTAGAGCATTTGACAAGTTGTCTTTTATTTACCTGTTGAGGCTGAGGAGGGTGCTTTTCCATTGTTGAGGTCTCGCCTTTGTTTTCATGGACAGCAACTTTTTGTATTTTTTGTAAAGTTTGTTGATGCTGGATGTCCACCATGGTGGCTTGTTTTACTTGGGGCTCTGGCTTCGATTCTTTCTGGTATAGAATAATTTTGTAGTCAGGTAAGTGTTTCCCTTTAAGAAAGAAAAGGTGTGACTTGCAAGCACTTCATCATAATTAACCAGTCATGCAATTTTATCATTAAATGTACACTTTAACGACAGAGAGAAAATACTATGTGTTAACAGGTTATAGTAATAAATAAAAATGTCAGTAAAGAATATGAAAATAGTAATCTGTATAGGTAACTCTGTAAATGTATCAGTAATGTTCAAATATCAGTAATGCTGACTGCAAATAATACAGTTATGAAATAAAACTTGAAATTACAGATGTAAAGAATTGTGTAGCATTGCATTGAAAAGTTGAACAACTTTTTTAAAAATATTACAGGAAGACAGTTTTTGAGAGAAATAACTAAACATAAATAAAAGCAATTGCTAAACTTGTTTGTATTTCTTGGTGCACGTACAACATGGCTGAAATGACACTCACCATAGCATAGTCAGACTTCCTGTTGGGGGAGGGGAGTGGGGGTTAGTTTGTTGAAATAATGAGCAGCACATAACTTTTCAACCAAGCAGTTTTACTTCAGTATCACTTACTGTACATTAGACAAAGAAAAGGAAATTCACACTTCCATGAATTATTACATTTCAGCCTTTGCAGTTCAGGTATTCCACAAACTGTTACATGCATTTTTTTAAAACAAAAACACAGGACTCAATTCATTTTTCTTTAGTGTCCTGCACAATTCAATAGAATATTTAACTACTGTTCTTTAACAGGTCTATATTACATCACCGAATGCTTAAAAAAGTGAACGATGATTAATTGACCCTATGTAAGTGAAAGCTTAGAATGTCATACTGTCAGAACAGCGATTTTTTTCCAAGGGAAAAAAATCGCTGCTCCAACAAAAAAAAAAAAAAAAGAAAACACTTTAAACATTACATTAAGTGGGGGGCTTTGCAACCCAAACCACTCCTACTTAAATATACCAAATCCACGATTGCACTACAGTGCTGAAAACAGCAAAGTACCAAAGCAGCCAAGCAAATTCTTTCCCAGGGAAAGAATTTGCTTAAAAGCTGCTTTGATATTTTGCCTTTTCAGTCTTTTCAGTTCAACTAAGACGCATTCGAAAGAATGCATCTTTGGTCTTGTAATAGGAACCCTTTTTAACAATACACAGATGTGTGCATTCAATAGTTAAGACAAAGTCAGGAAAAGACAAGTAAGAAATGATTACAGAGAATATGGACATATATGTATATGTGGAATGCATTCAAATACAGATAAATGAGATTATTCGTCTCTCTTTTACTTCTAGCTGAGGAAGAGATCCAATATAACTCCCAACAGGAAAAGAGAAGACTGAATTACCTGGTAGAGTCTTCTGGTAAGTGTAACAGGTGTCCAAAAAATAGTTATTACTTAACTAAGCATAACACAAATAATTATATAAACAGTAGTATAGCATTGCTTTTAAAACTGATTTCAGTGGTAATCCTGCAAACCACTGTTGCTATACCCTTGCAGCTGAAAGAAATTTAAATTAAGACAGTAACAGATCAAGAAAAATGTATTATGCTGTCATTTTTTAACGATTAACTACAGTAATTTGTGATTTATTTTCCATCTGATGTCTGGCTACTATAAAGTGTGTTTAAAAAGTACAGAAGTGAAATACAAAACTCTTCAGAAGAAAAAAAAACTAGCCTTTTCAATTCATAACAAGTATGCATAAGCACTACTCTTACACATTCGTCCCAGTTACATCACCACTTCCCCAATCACTACCCCAAACTGTACACAAACTGTACACATAAGCACTTCCTATATACAAGGTTACTTCAATAAAGATAATTTTTCTGCAGTTGTTTATTGAGTTGCTGCCTTGCACTAAAACAGTATTGCCTTATGTGTTTGCCTTAAACACATAAGGTGCAGGGTTTGATTCTCACATGGGGTAATTGGCTAGGCTTAAAATGACCCACAAGGGCAGTTAGCCTAGTAGTAACCCATGAACCTATTGTGTGGATTAACTGTGTTTTTTCAGTTTTGTCTCTCCCCGCCCCTTTTTTCTCTTTTATTTATTATTTTGCTTAAGCATTTCTTTTTCCTTTGTTGTTTTGCTTCTCTTCAATTTTATTTTTCTTTTATAGAGGTTCAAATCCCTCAGGAACAGATCGGGCATGTACCTCCCAGGTTATGAATAGATCACCCTTTGCCCATCTGGGGACATCCTCGCAGGGTTGGAGTTGAGGCACCAGTCCTGCAGGCACTCTTGCATGTGGCAGCCTGGCAAGCTTCACTGAACCAGGTCTTCAGAGTCTGTTTGAGGACATAGTGGTAGAGGTAGTGGACAGGATAACTCAGCCAGTTGAAGCCTCTGTTCAACTTATAGAATACATGATCACCCAGTTGGTGCTGACCACATCGCCAACACAGGACCCTACCCTGTCAACATCAGGGACCTCCACTATAACACCATCTGACAGTGGACCAGTTCTCCTCCATCTTCTTTCCCATTTCCCACCCACACTAACTGCCCATCCTCTCCCACCTCCTCCAGCTTAAAATCTTTTGATGTCTCCCTTGTGTGCTCACCTCTTTGTTTTGTCTCCCCTTTTTTCAATCTGTCGTATCATCCCCTTTCTATTCTTTAATGAAACCATCAGAGTATCCATAAAAGGATACTCCTATATCAAAAATGTATAACCCTTAACTTATTTAAAAAAAAAACCTTCTTAGCTGCCAAGCAGTCCACAGTTTTTCTATAATGCTTTCAGTATGACTATGCTCAGCCACACTTGCCCACCATATGCCAAGGCACAAACAATTTATGATTCTGTGAAATACTTTGCACATATGAAAAGTTGAAATTTGTACAACTTACACATTTACAAAAATGAGTGATTATAGAAATTGTTTTGCTTTTCCATATTAAAAGCAATTATGTTATGCTGACCTTATTTGCATATCTGCATAGTGCCACCGTCCACAAATACGATATAATGCACTTGCGCAGCCCTGACTATGAATATTGCCTTTAGACACCAAAAGGGGAAAAGAAATATATGCCTGTACAGATAATTTACATTCCAAAGGGGAAGCAAAACTAAATGTATACTGTTCAGAAAAAAACACAAGATATGAAGCTGGGTTCTTCCCACTGAATGCTCTGCCTGTAAGAAAATCTTCCCAGCTCAAGATCTGAGTCCAGAATTTGACACGTTTCATATAAAGTTCTGGCATATTATCTGTAAAGACTTGGTGTCCTATCTGAAGAACTTTGAGGTAGATCAGTGGTCCTTAAAGTCTATAGTGCTGCAGTATTAAATTATATTACAATTGCTAAAGAGGAAATGCCTTGTCTACTTCCTGTATAACTGGCCAGGAAAGGGGCATTGTCTTTATGGCAGTTCATCTCAAACACACATCACCACTGCAACAGTGTAATAATTCAGACTCACACAGCAAAGAGGGAGCATGGTATGTTTACTCAACTAGTCACTCAAGCTGGAGATTATGGAGAACACTGGACCAGTGTAAATGCTAGCCAAGAATCATGGTAGTAGCATGGTTACATGCGCATGAGCAGGTAGACTCGACTGTTAATTTTTAACCATTTGTATTTTTTCTTGTTGGTGGTCTGACACTATTATGCGCAGACAGACAGATACATAAACAGACAGAGATAGATGGGCAGATAGATAAAGATCATTAATTCTGTTTGTAACTTTTTGGGGGTCTCCCACCTCCTTAATCCCTTACTCTTATTTTTTTTAATGCTGGAATATGGGGGACCAAGGGGAATGCCAGCCCTCATTACAAATAGATTTATTTAAAAATATTTTATTTAAATATGTTAATTGGGGTAGAAAATCAATCCATAAGGACCCATTTCAGGGAATAGACTGCACTGTGTGTTATGCTAAGCTATTAGTGAAGCACTGGATCCATCTTCAGTAAGTATCAAATTATGCTGCTGCCATATTGTTTTGCCAAGTATAGAAAAACACTACAAGTGCTGGCTGGTCTCCATTGTCACTGCCAATACAAGCCAGATTATCAGATGCAAAGGTATGTGCTAGACAAGGTTGGAAGACTATTTTGTTATCATGCCATAGATGTCATTTTCAAACCAGTAGATAGCTCTTTAGCATCACTTGCCCAGCATTTGTGGGCATTTGCCCCCTTCTTCATCCACAAATTCACTTCACGGGCACCTTCCATTCTTCCAGGAGAGTATCGGTTACATTATCAGATATTCTTCACTGGGGCAGTCTAATTTTAAAAATCTAAACCAACTATATTTGAAGTAGTGAATATAGTAACAGGGATAAAACAAGTGGAATTGACATCTTTAGAAAAGGATAGGAGCAAACTACATAGGAAAAGTGGGAATTATGGAAACAATATATACAGGGGAGGAATGAGGTTTAAAGGAAGGCTGAAAATGATTGAGTAGATTATAAGTGATGTACAATGTTTGCAAGTGAGTGTTAGTATGGTTTGTGATGTAAAATGCTTGCAACTAGGATTGTGTCAGTGTGGTTTGTTTTCATTTACATAAATGTATGATTGCTTATGTCGTAAGTGATGGTTTAATAAAGATGTTTCTTGTTTAAAAAAAGGGACAGGAATTGAATAATTTATGTAATGTCGCTTAGGTTATATGATGTACAGCAATACATGTCAAGTATAATGTTTGTTACTGTTAATTCGTTAATACAGTTTGATTACTTTTGTATAAATGCAAATTTGCCTATGGCACAAGTGATAATTCAATAAGGGCAGGCTGATATGCTTTTTGTTTTTAACCTTCTTCTTCTCATTTTAACTCTATTCCAGTCCTGCTTTCTATTCCCATTACCTAGCTTTGTCACATAAAAGAAGGCAAAATCCTGTTAAACATCTTGAAGAAAACAAGAAATTTCTTCCTGACGCCTAATGTGCTCTCCCTTTCTGGTTAGCAGAGCCCTTATCTGTTCACAGTATTGTGCTTTTCCTTTGTTAACATCCATATCCAGCTTTACCACAATATTTGTCTGCATAGCTATATCTTTCCTCATATATTATTATGATTTGGTAAAAACTGGTACGATTCAGTGATCTTGATGATTTCTAGTGAAGAAATGAACTGCCCATTCCTCGCTCATCCTTTCACTGCAAGCTGTCCAGAACAGCAACTACCATCCTGCCCTTACTAACTCTGCTTGGCTCATCTCTCTCCCCCTAGATAAAATACTCTGGCAAATTTTATAGGAAGGAGCACTGCCTCAGCTGCTTTACATGAGTTCACCCAAATACCTATTATTTTTGTTAACATGACTCATGTCTTTATCCTTTTAGTTGCCTTTTAAAATTCCTACCTTCTGCCAAAGATAAAGTTGGGGAGGGGGAGCTGTACCTCCTGTGATGCCCACCACTGCTACCAATATGGGATAGCCACCAATAAGTGATGTCCCCACAATAGGCCAGTAATCAAGGAGCCTGAATCCTCATCACTGACACTGGAGAGGGACATGCACTTGAAATACAAATGGATACACTCAGTATTTCCAGATGCAGACCTCGCTGCATGAAGCACAACTTCCCTTAAGAACACACAGGGAACACACTCAGCCGGGGGACTGGATTTTTCTATATCTGTGTCCCTCCAGGTACCCAATGGACTCCCCATTGGTACATCTGTAGGATTAAGTCCTCAGCAGAGTGTCCAAGCGAAGTCCTCCAGCACCCTCTCTGTAAACCCAGGGCTTCGTGTCCCTGCCCCAAGTAGCTGACACACACACTTTTTAAGATTTAATTTTCACACACACACACACACACACACACACACACACACACACACACACACACACACACACACACACACACACACACACACACACACACACACACACACACATACACATACACACACACACCTGGGAAAGGCTGGCACATATTAACCTGATGTGTCTCCTTCTGGCCAGAGTATAAGGTAGTTATCACCACCACTAGACACTCCACAATCAGCTACTTTAAGGCCCTTAACAAAGGGTGTCCAATTATACTATGTAATATTAATACTAATTCAAGTGGTAGTAGATGACCAAGACAGCTAGGCCTTCTGGATTGTTCCATACAGTGTCACCAAATAAATATAAGTACTCTCAAAGGTTAGATACTTTCTATAAGGACCAGCCACAATAATCATTTTAAATATATTTAATAATAAATAATAAAAACCTGAAAATATTACAGTAAACCACAGAGTTTAGATCACAGGAAATATTGAAAAGAACATTTGTGGACAAACTCAGACAAATAAAGAAAAACAATACCTAAACTGAGCTTCACTATATTGCTGACTAATCTAAAATAATTATTTATTACCGCAAGGCAAGATGCTGTGGGTGAGGTTCTTTCTAGTCAGGTTCCCCAAAAAAGAATACTCTATACTCTGAGATTTCTGTTTGTAATATCTAAAATATAGTTTCCAAGAGGGCTGGCAGAATGACCTCATCTGGTCATCTGATTCTAGGTTCTCACTGGTCTATATTCAATCATTGAATGCTTAGAAAAGCGAACAATGATTTATCGAACCCATGTAAGTGAAAGCTTACAAATTCGAACGCTTAGAACAGAAATTTTTTTCCAAGGGAAAAAAAAAAATCACTGTTCCAAAAAAAACCCCCTTAAAACATAACATAAAGTGAGGGGCTGTGCCCCCCACCCTCTTACTTAAATATACCAACTCCAAGATCGCACTACAGTGACAAAGTGTTGGGAGGTTAAGGGCACCTGCCAGTAGCCCTTGGTAAGATCAGTAGTCAGCAGATACTTACCCCCACGCTGTTGCTCTAGGGGTTCATCTCTCCTAGGCATGGGGTAAGCATCTGACTCTGTGTGACTATTTATTTTCCTGTAGTAAATGCAGAACCTGGTGTTGCCATTCTTCTTTGGTACCACCACCACTGGGAAGGCCTAGAGACTGCTGGACTCCTGGATTACTCCCACTTCTAACATCTCCTGTATCTCATCCCTCAGATTCTGCCTGACATCCTCAGGCACCCTTTATGGGGTCTGTTTGTAGGTTTTGTGGGCTCTGTATCCACATGGTGCTGCACCAGGTGGGTGCGCCCTGGTTTCCCAGTGAACATGTACCCAAACTCCTGTAACACTGCCTGGATTTCCCAAACCTGGGTAGGGGATAGCCACTGGTACATTGTTACCCCTTCCACTGAGGAGTCAGTCCAAGCCTCACCAAGGAGATCAGTCATCAGATCCCCCTCAGACTCCTCCTGCCAATCACTGGAAATACTCAGCACAAGGGCCTCTCTATCATGTTAAAGCTTCATCAAGTTAACTTGGTACAGTTTGTGCCCTGCCTCTTGCCTAGCAGTTCTACCATGTAGTTAACATCACTTACCTTCCTTACCACCTTGAATGGTCCCTCCCAAGCTGCCTGCAGCTTATTTGTCAATTTTAGTTTAATTTTGGCTGGATAATAACCTGAACACTCTATCTCTGTCATCATTCTGTTTTTGAAACGTTTCAGCATTTGAATAAATGTAAAGAACATACAGAATTCCAAAAATAATAATGTAAAAAAATGATGGCATATCTCATCAAGTCACAACAAATACTTTATTAAAATAAAAGACACTGGCTACATGATGACTTTTAAATCTAAAACTAAAATCACATGATAAAGCAAACCAAATAAAACCAAGAAGATCAATTAGCAAATGAGTGCAGTTGCCTTGATTTGAATAAAGGAACGTTGCAAAACTTGGTATTTAAACTGGGACCCCCCAGTATGCTTTAAAATGTTTTCACACTTGTTTTATATAACACTAAAGAATCTTAAGTAACCATAAATTCCACATTCACCCTAAATAAACCTGATAATTTAAAAGTATGATAACAAGAACCAGTTTTTCTATTGCTGATATAAGGCATTTCTTTCATCATTTGAATTGATTTCATGCAGGATTTTTTTTATTCTGAAAGTGAGTCTCCTCTTGTTTTGTTTTTTTTTTCTTATGTAAAAGAAAAGGAGCAACAAGTGAAATGTTTCAAAATAATACCAAGCATACAGTTTGACAATTAAAAGATTTACTAAAATATATTTTCTTCAGTTGTCAGCGAGTAAAAAAGAAAGCTTTATTTCCATGTTTAAACACGAGTGATTTCTATTATATCTCTATATATACCTTTTTCCAAACTTAATGGATACAGCATTTCACTAATGTATTTATTTCTCTTTAAACATAAATTGAAGACAGTTATCCACTACTGGTTCAGTGTTGTTTTCATCAACTAAATACTTTGATGTTTTTTTTTAAATTTGTTTAATCTAATAAGCACCAGTAGTACATTCAGTCATAAACATGCATGGATGATGTTCATTCAGAAATTTTCTGTCAAAGAAACCATAACCGGGCAGTTTGCTTGCATCAGAAACAAATCTCCTTTCTTTATTGTTTTCAAATTCTTTTTGTATAATCTTGCTAAGATACTTTTATATTAAAAAAATATTTCAGTTAATGCTGTAGCATCTAAAAACTAAATGTATTCCTAGAAATGTGGTATGACTGTCCTTCAGAAATTATATTTTTAATATGGAGTGTTGACAGTTGAAGTAATATAGCAGTTTATTATTTTCTTTTCTATTTCTTTTATTTTAAGTTTTTTTATGTCAAGATCATATATCACATAAGTTAACCATAAGATTATGTTCAATTTGAAAATTGTGCATAAGGACAATTTAAAGATATATATTTTCTTAGAAACCTTGCAATCTAACAAGTAATCTATTATTTTAATGGGTTTAAAATTAATATAAAACTAAGGTAATAGTTAGAACACTGATTAATCATATCACCTACAACAGGCAGACAGTAAATTTTCTTATAAAAGTTAAAACCTAATTCAATGCTAATGGAGATGATAAAGTGAAACAAGATTGCAAAACATTACCAGTGATTCAGCATAAAAAATATGTCATCATTAAAGTGCTTATAAAGCACAAAGTTTAAAGTCAGAGTAAAATAAAATACTCTCCTCCCAGTTAAACTCCAGGCAGAATTTTTACTTATGGTAGTACTTTTTATTTGCTTATAGCCTTGTTTATTACACAGAAAAAATATGATTCCAAAAAGTGGCTGTTATAGCTGTAATATTTCCAATGTAAATGACACATATATTGAACAAATGCCATGCTCTTAATGGCTGCTCTACTGTCCACCTACTGACAAGTCCCATAAATTGTTGAATTTGCCCACTATTTTCCCTCCATTACCTCTTTGGGAAGAATGTTTGAATCATAGACTATGCCTTTGAAATAATGTTTCCAACAGGTTATGTAAGCTGTCACTCATGCATTGTATATTAGTGATTTCATATTCTCCTGTAAGTTAATAACCCAAATCTATGAACTTGAATACCTTGAAGTATACTTTGGTTGTAGTTTATCTGCATTGCTTGCATCCTGGAGTTCATAAAATGTATAGAATAACTTGTATTACAAAATTATCAGCTTATTGACCTTTGAGGTTTGAGATGCAATGACCATAAATATTTTAATTCACTGGTTTGAGTAAGTATTGCCCTTATTTGCAATTTCGCATCACAAAAAAGATACAGTCTTTTCTAAAATCTGCATATCAGTTTTACTTTTTTTAGGGTTAGCACCAGTGTACTTCTCTGGGATATGGCTAGTCCAATCCATTCACAGGAAAAGCATAATTTATTCTTATTTAGTCCACACATAGCCTACTATTTGATGGCCATTATATGTTATTATCAATTATATAATTCCTCCCTATTAATATTCTAAAACATGCACGCTGATTGGCCAGCCCAACCAGTGTGCCCATTGTAAATCCCACAATGCAAACGGAAAAAGGTCCGGTCACCCGGACTTTTTTCTGTAGGTATAAGCTGCCCCAAAACATTTTTTTTTACAATAAAAAAAAAAAAGAAATAAAACAGAGCAATTGAGACTTTCTTTTCTCTGTTGCTTCCATTTCAAAGCCTTGATGTACTGGGTAAACGTGGGAATACAAGTTCCATACGCATGTGCAGTACATCAAAACGCAGACTCAGTATACCACAACCAGTGGAAGAACAGCAATCTGCCGTTATACAAAGATGTTATTTAAGAAAAGTAAGGGTTTTTTTCTTAAATAATGCCATTGTATAATAGCAATAACTGGCTCTGTGGTTGTTATATATTGAAGATTTAGCCATGGTTGCCTTTGTTTAATGACTCAGGCTTCACCCTCGTGATTAAACCACATCAGCCATGGGTAAATCTTCAATATACCACACCACGTCATCAGTTATTGATTAAATAAATTATAGATGCTCTCATATTTATATATTATCATCAAATAAATTACAGAAGCTCTCATATGTTAATAATAATAATAATAATAATAATAATAATAATGCCTTATGCTCCACCAGTGCTAATTCCATTAGTCTGCTGACCAGGTTGTTATTTATTAGCAGGAGAAGAAGCTAACTTCATTCTCACACCATTACTTTAAGGCAAAATCTAGAAAACTTCCTTTAAGGGACTTCATCAGAATAAGTGTGCTACATGATATATGATTAATTAGAATTAGTAAGAGGGAAGAAGATAAATCATTGTGGAATACTAAGAAGTGATGATGTACACATAATATGAACATTCTGATGTGCAGACAAATAATAATATGGAAATGAAGACAGAGAAGGGAACTGATATAAACATAAACATTAAATAAAAGTGTAATTATCACAGGTAGTAGCTGAAAACACATCACAGTATCAGTTTTTTAAGTAAGTTTTTATGTTATTCTTGCTTTAGGGTCAATTTTTATTCACTGTTAAATTTGAGGTAGTTCTGGTCTCTGGTCAATACTAAAAAAATGGTGCAAAAATGCACAAAGTTTTTGATGCTGATTTATACTTCTGCTGATTGCAGTGATTGTTTTTTTTATATATAATTTCTATTGACACACTTCACAATTAATAAAAGCCATTAACAACAATATTCCCAATGTGTCAGAATACAAATACTTAGGTTTTGCCTGCAACATACTTTCTAGTAATATAGTTAATAAGATCTTGTTGCAAATAAGTGATACCATAAAGGTCCATACCTGTTGTCCCCTGCCGCTCACATTTCTCTTTGCAAAAATATTCTTCTTCCAAAACTGGAATATAGGTTACCATTTATACTCATTCACTCCTTGTTTGTACAACACTCACATCTTCAGACTGTATAAAACAAAATATAGAGATTTGCACTGCTTGCAGGCACTTGCTTTCACTGAAAGGTCAACCTCCCTCCTAGGTACAATGATATATAAAGTATTGAATGAAAGTTAATTGATCTTCAGTAAGAAGAAAACTTTCACTCAAGACAGCATCTATACTTCCTAGGAAACAACCAAAAGAATGCTGTTTTCCCTTTGCAGCTCACCTTTCAAAACCGTTATAGGAAAACATGCCTTCTTCAGACCTGACCCCACCCTATTAAACAAACTCCCCCAGGAAATAAGAAGTCAAAACTCCCTTTAAGGGTTTAAGGCCTCCCTATCTGAACATCTCCATAGTGAAATAGCATGTAAATGCTTCAGACATAATGGTTAGCAAGATCACTCAACTCTGACCCTATTCTATGTTCCATAGTCCAATCTGTCTTGCATTCTTATATGCAATACTTCACTTTGTATGTCATATGTGACAGCTACTTTATAATAACATATACACAGTATATATATATATATATATATATATATTGTATATAGTGTGGTATTCATTTACCTCATTCTAAACATTTACCTGCAATAATACAAGCATCTGAGCTCATTGTTTGACAGTGAAATTAGCATAGCAAACTTATTATTTCTGCTAATACTGGATTCACTTGCAATTCCTGTCTGCTATCTATGATCAGGTCAATGTAAGGACTACATCTGTAGCATGCTGTTGCATCATCCATACATCCATACACAAATATATCTCTTCCACTAAACATTTGCTTCATCAATACTACATCAGTAATCTCACTAGCCTATAAATAACTGTATTAATTCAAGCATTATTATTTTACTCTATTCTAACAAATGTGAACATGTAAATGTGAATTGCAACCTCTGTAGTCTACCCTTTGGGTGTGGGTCATGGCTGGAAAGGGTCTATCGACTAGTTCACTTACCCAGTGTAAATAAATGTATATATTATGTTTTTCTTTGAATTTATTATACCAACATATGTCCAGTTTCACCAGTACTTAAATGAACATGTTCACCATGCGACATATTCTTATATTTTGCATGAAATAATTTCAAGGTGCCAGGTATCAGTTTATTATTAAAGATTTATTATAAATGTACATTCATAGAAAAAGTGTTTGATGTGTTTTTTCTTGCTTTCTAATACGTAGTTCATAATATTTTATCATACCGTGGATTGTAGCCTTTAATACTTCTCACTGCTGGTTGAAAGAGATAGACTAGTGTGTATCATTTGCCCAGAATTGTTTGATTTTTGTTTCAAAACAATATACAAAAATGATATTGAAAACTGTTAATTCTGTGAGTGATATTCAAAGGGAATGGTTCACACAGTAAAAGCATGTTCAAATTATCTGCTAATAATCTAGAGTTGTCGTAGCCATTTTACATTGAGCTATAACTGATTTAGAAATGAATAAATACGTTTAATGCCTGTCCATTTTGATTTTAATGTCTAAATAACTGAATGCAGTTTTTTTGTCCATTAGATGGGGCCATGCATCAAATAGATACTTTATCATAAAATTATAGCATCATAGAATGTATAAGGCAACTGGGTCATGTGGCCATTTATGCTTTGGCAGTGTTCACCATTAGGACTTAACTCTTTTTTCAAGGGGTGATAGAAAAGTTATACTAGTGTTTATTTATAAATGCCAATCTAACTGCCTAATTCCATCTTAAAGGAAGATAGGGTGTCACATTGCTTGACCTGGAGAGGAAGTTAGTTCCAGAGAAGGAGTAGTTGCCACATGACAAATCTGAGTCTCCACAATGATTTGTTATTTGTTGAAGCAGGTTCAACTTTTTGATTCTAGGGTTAGTAGGATTGTTTGATTTGTGGAGAAATAAGAGGTCTTGGACAGATAGACAGCAGGTAAGGCACATGTTGCCCAAGGAGTTTATAGGGCACTGAATACAGGACAAGGTATATGACCTCTCTTGGTAGATCATGCCCTTTAGACCCATGATCTTTTTTTTATCAGGAACCTTTGGGGTCTCTCTAACTGCTTGATAAGTTTAGTAAGATACAACCCAAAATGGGCATTATATTTGATGATAGAACTAATAAGATCTGGACATGAAATTATTGTCAACCTCCAGTATTACCTGCTTTCCAAAGCAAAATCTATAAGGACTTTTAAACATAAACTTTAAACACAGAACAAAAATCAGAACATGTTTTCTTAGCCTGTAAAGCTCAGAAGTCATTCAATAAGTGCTCACACTGCTCCTTGGACATTTAGTAACCAGTGAGAGAGTCAGAACAAAAAAGATTTATGGAGCGTAAGGACTGGCTTCAGTCACAGACAAGGGAAGGGGACCAGGTAGTTGGGTGGGAGAGTCTTGGAGGAGAGATCAGCTCTGTGTTAGACACAGGCTTTCAAAGAACGGAAAAGTGATTCCTAAATCTAGGTTGAAAGGGTACATCTTGAAAGTCTTATTCCTATATTAAGAAGGAAGGGGGTGTTACAGTAGGAGAGGTAGGTGCTCAAGTACTAGTGGAAGGGAAGGGGTGGAGGTAATCACAGAGGAGGTTCTGTGCTGAGGTACAATGCAGAGGGGGGGTCAGACAAAATATAGAAGAGCAAACAAAGGTGACTCTTTGCAGGCCTGCATAGTATTACTCTGCACTGCTAGGAGTCTGGGAATGAAGCTGAGTGAGCCGCAGGTAGTGATGCAGGAAGGGAGGGTAACCACTACTAGTATCATAGAAACATGGACTAGTGATATATGGGAGTGGGACATGAAGGTCCTGAGGTGTGGGCTGTTTAGGACTGAAAGATGGAGAAGGAATGGAGAGGGAGTAGCATGCTCCATAAAACAGAGCACAAAATATGAGATTAGAGAGGAGGAAAAATTCTACTTCCTGAAGAGGGTAAAGAAGAAGCCTAGGCTAAACATCATTGTGGTTAAGGTAGAGAAAGACATGTTGGTAAACTAATGCAGTGTGTTCCTGTGCATATGTCAAGTAAGGAACATAATAGATTGAGATGGCTGAAAGGATAAAGAAAGTTATATTGATATGTCAACCTGCCAATACAGAGTAGCAGATTCCCAAGCTTCTGGGTGGACTAGATGTGGGGCATGACAGATGAATTGGACTATGAAATTTTCAAACAACCGATGCAGAACTGTACCAGAAAGAATAGACATCTATACATGGAACTGACCATGACAGAGGGCATCTGAAATGTTTATATTTAGACCCTGTTAGCCTACAACGATTATATCACTTTGTGGTTTGGAGGATAAGGTAAGACACCATGGACAAAGTCAGTGATATTGAGAAATATGTTTATGCTAAGGGGGAATGGTCAGAGTTGTGTTAAAAGGACTGGAGAGAAACTGAGTGGATCAATATCCTTTGGGAATAAGAAACAAGTACTGAAATCTGTAAACAAAGAGCTTGAGGAAAAGGAAAAAATGAAAAAGACAAAGTCAGTGCAACTATATAAGAATGTGGGGCTAGTGATTGGTGCAGAATAGGTGGCATGCAAGAAGTGTAGGAGGCAGAGTACAAGAAGCTAGGCAGAAGGACAACAAATGGAGTTAGGGCAGCAAGGTCTTAAGTCAAAAAAGAGGCTCCAGGAGGGATTTAGAAGGGGAACAAGTCTTTTGGTATATATTATAGAATAGAGAAAGGGAGAGACAGACTTGGCTAGGCTAAGAAAGGATAAGAGGGAAATAATAGAACAGAGAAACATACTTGTTAAATGCCCTGTATTATGCAGAGCCATCTCATATGAAGTTTTAATGCAGTGGCCGTACCATAAGCTCTGATTCAAGAAATGACTGCTCTAGTTTCTGCACTCAGTTCTCCAGTCACAAATAGTAACATTACACAGACACTGAGGAGATCATCTTGGCAGCCATCTTGGCAGCCATCTATATGCAATGCAAACCATTCATCAGAAGAGCAGCCGTGAAAATATACATTATGTGTGTAATATATAGGATTCCGTATGCATGTGTATCTGCACAAGTATATATAGTGATTTAAGTTTAATGGACATACATCACAAAGACACTTTCAAAGAGAAGCTATCAAGGATTCATTTTGCAGAAGAAAATACCGCACCTTCAAACAGTTTAGCCTATGAACTGTGTAGGTATTTGTGATATGCTATGATTCACAGAAGCACTTTTAGCTTGTATAGTACTTGGGGTAACAAAACACACATTTTCATTCATAGAAAGCAAATAAGTTCATGCGTGTTACTTACTGCACGTATGTTTCCATTTTCATGCTCTTAGATCCCCATGGGAAGTGTCAATAACCAACAGTAGGTGTGTCTATACTATAAGTTGGATTTGGCTTCATAAAAATGAAAACAGAGCTAGTTGTAGCTGCTGGTCAGCAGATCAGGTACAGAGAGGAAGAGGTGTGATTTGGTATCAGATACTGTTTGTAGACGGAGCAAGTAAATTTGTGACTAGGTTAAAGAAAAGGGCTGATGTCTGAAGGGGAAGATAAGGTTTAAAGGTATGGCATACTACGAAGGGAAAATAATCAAAATAGGACATGGCCAACTGGAGAGACTTGCCAGTTAAACTATATCTGTCTTCAGATCCAAAAGGAGAAGACAAAGGACTGAAATACAGGACATGTGAATATTCTCAAGACTTATTGAGTGTAGAATAGTTTTCAATAACTTATTCTAGGGGATGACAAATATCAATGGGCAGCAGCGGCTCCCCAATTATTTGGAAAAATTGCAGGCAGGCAGGGATTCAAGCATAGTACTATGATTTTAATCCTCATATTTAGCCTTGCTTTCCCTATATTTTTGAATTTCTTCAGAAAGTTGGACCTGTTTTAGGTTATATAAACTGCAAAATAATCAAGCTAAATTAATACAGTGTTTTATTATCATCAATGACCTTCTGTTTTAAAAATATGAAAGTTCTTTCTGACCTTCTGCTATAATTTTTAAAGGGTATTGCTATGATTTATTATACTCAGAGTTTGAGAGGTATGCACAGAGAAAAAGTAGAGGCGTGAAATGAATAATTTACCCTAGGTTTTATGAAGGAAGGTAAGTGCACGGTACCATGCTGGAGGGCAGTTAGAGCAGATGAAAATAACAGTGGATTTGCACCAATATAAAGAGAGAGGGTATGGAAAGGGAACTGTCTATGCTAAGAGACAGAGACCAGGCTAGCTACCTTCCAAGATTCAAAGAGACATGGTCAGTGTGTGGATTTGCTGGTGAAGAACGTCAACAGATTATTAGCTAGAACAAAACTGTCTGAGAGTTGGGATAGAGCAAGAGTGAGACCATCACAGAAGGTAAGGAGCAAGAAAAAAACCTAGGTAACTACAGGTACTTAGCCTGACAGCAGCGTTATAGAAAGTTGTGGAGAAAATCTTGAACAAAAGATTGGTTACATTCCTGGAGGACAGTGACAACCCTCAAGAACCCAGTTTTGTGACGAGACTGAATTGTCAGTCACACTTAATACAGTTTTATGAATGGATTATAGGAGAACACAATAATCGATGTGATCTACTTGAACTTCAGCAAGACCTTTGACTCAGTCCAACACAGACAGTTGCTAGGAAAAACTGCAGGGTTTGTAATAAAATTCGGACAGGGCAGTATTATGGAGGGTAGGTCACAGAAGGTTATAGTGAGACCTTCATTATGAGTAACAATGAAAGTGACTAATGCAATACTGCAGAAGTTAGACCTGGCACAATTAGTCTGCAGAATGTTTATTTTACACATCTATAAAAAGAAGAGAGAGAATACAATCAACCTATCTGCAGATGACTCCAACGTAGATGGTGTACTAGAGGGTAGGAGTTAAGAGTCTAAGAAGGGTCATGGAAGGGCTGCCCGAGTGACCTGCAACATGGTAGTTACAGACACATGCAGAGCACTGTAGTACTTGAGACACAGTAATCCTAGAGTGAAGTATTAGTTGGAGGGGACAAAATGCACAGCAGCAAAGAAGGAACCAAACAAGGGGAAGCAGATCATATCTAGACTGGACCACCAGATGCAGAGTGAGAGGGCCTTGGTAGCACTTAACAGAATGTTTCAGTATATCCTCAAGGGGATAGACTGCAGACGCAAATAGATAATATTCCTGTTGTGCCAGCCTCTGGTCAAGTCGCACCTTAAGTACCGTGTGCAGCTCTTTTGTTGTACAGAAAGAAGGATATCAGGCTAATGGAAGGATTTTACAAGACAGCAACCAGAAGGACGTTTGGAATGGAAGAGAAAGAGTTTGGTTAGTGATTAGAGGGGCTAGGACACTTTTCACTAGAGATTAGAAGGGATGAGGGAGTGGCATCACACGCATGCACAAGATCATGTTTTGAAGATGTCAAGGGATCACACGGGATAGGAAAGATTGTTGCAAAAAGGAGGCAGAGGCTGCAGTTTATTGATGTCATCTACCCAGCTGCTTTATGGAAGTAGTTCTTAGCGATCACTGCCGTCCCTGAGTAATGGGCAATCAAAATGCATGATAAGGATGGAATCAGCAGATGGATTTGTAGGAGCATAGAACATGTCATAAAACACTGGAGGAAATGGAGGGATAGAGACAAGGTAGAATGTTAAATTCATTGAAAATGTAGCATAGATAGACTTCATTATCTCCTGCCAGAGTACAGTATTACAATGCAAATAGAACCTTTATCTACCGAAAAAGCACCAGTTTACAACAGTCCTATTTTTGTTACTTGTTGGCCCTGTTATGTGCCAGTCATCAGTCCCCTCTTAGCCTAATGACCAGTTTGTTCCCTTATCACTGAAGACAAGAGATGGCTAAGAAGATCTGTCATTTAGGCAGCCATCAGGGTTTGTTCACATTATTGTTTTGTCTTACATTCCCATGTGCACTTAGTCGTTTGAGAGAAGATGGGATGTGCAATGGCAGTCTCTCACTTCCACAGGGAGTATATACCAGCAAGCAACTCCACCCTCCAGCCTTAGAAAGCAAGAAGCAGTTTCCTTAGTCTCCATCAGGCCAGTCCTACTATGCCCATGTGCTCCCTGAGTGTGTCCAGTGTTCAAGCTCCCCCCAAGAGGCAAACAAGCCACACTACATCTGCCCCCCCGCCATGTTTTTCCCACAGGCGCACTGCTAACCAAAGTCAAGTAGTATGGGTCACTCAGGGTTTCATCTCTCTAAGACATAGAGCCAGGCTAAACCACTCCTTTTTTGTTTTAATGGGAAAAAAATTGCTGATCCCTTTTTTATGTAATTAACTACTGACTGTTTTAAATTAATTTTCCATTTTATTTTTAAAATGTATTGCTTTTATGCACTTTTGCCAGTTTTTTCCTACAAGATGGATATGGCTTAAAACTGCCATATTTTCAAAAAGTAGCATAATCTAGTTTGTGTTTATGAAAAGCTTGCTTTTTTATTTTACTCCCGAAACATATATATTTTTAGCTCTATCAATCATACTATTAGGATCTAAGAATAGAAATGAATATGTATATAGTAATAATTTCTATAAATCCATTTTTTCCATACTGAGTTAATACATAACATTAACAATAGGAACACAAACTGAGAATGGGTTCAGAAGCATGGTTGATGGCTGACATCTGTGGTGATTACCAAAATATTAAAACAAATCCCCATAGGAGATAACTACACTTGTCCTTTCACAGTGTTCCACAGACACAGTAAAATATGGTAAGACTGTTGGTATGCTCATCCCACTTTTTGGGAAGTAGGTTTTAGGATAGTTTAGCTAGAAAAAAATTTAAAGTCAGTTAGATACAGAAAGATGACAATTCAGTTTTGAAAATGCATTTCTACCTATATTATAAAAGCAGTTATAGAGCCTGGACATGTGATTGCATAACATTGGTTTTAATTAGGGGGTTGGAAGCCCAACTGTATCCCTTCTGCAAAAGTGATGTCTCATATGTCTATGAAACAGTTAATTCACTCCAGTATGTAACTCAGCCCAGAGTCACAGAACTATAAGAATAAGGAAACGTTTGTATTCCTTTACATCATCCAGTGAAACACAATTCAAACATTTTGTTTGTTGTGTGGGATCTAAGCATTCTTATTGATAATTCCTTATCATTTGAATATCATGTCTCCTCAGTAGTTTAGAAAGCCATCTACCTGGCTTATCTATTCTCCAAAGGCATCTTCTATAGATCCACAGAAGTCTTAATTCCCCTTTACTTGTATCTCATCAAACCCATTGTTGAATATAATGCACCTTTTGGCATGTACTTGTCCAAGCGTATCACTCAACCTGAGAGACCTCAGAGATTCATAACTAAAAATGCCAATGGCCGCACTAATCTTAGTTATCAGGACAAACTGACAGCCCTCTATCTGTACTCTGTCTCTTATAGACTCCTCCATGAAGATTTGAGTCTGTCGAGCCATAGGATAATAGGATCATAGGAGGTTACTAGGCTAATGGCCCTGGAGCCCTTACAAGCATAGCCAAGAGTTTATCCCCAAAAAGAAACCTCAGTCAGCACCTGTTGCCCCTGTCAATGAGGGACACAGGTGGAACCCCTGGGACAAATTTGTGGTTTCTCATCTACTCATCAAGGTTGCACTTGAAGGGGGTCAACGAGGTGCTCTGTTTGACATGTATAGGTAGTCTACTCCAGAGACAGGGCAGCCTCTGGGAGGCAAACCTGTCTCTCCAGCAGGTTTTGTTGATGTTGCATATTAGATTCAGGCCTTTTGAGCAGGTAGTGCATGAGAAGTTAGACTTATGGATATGGAGCATCTCTAGTAGGGCAGGTTCTGAGATTGCCTTGTAGGCAAAACATAGATCAACCCTGAGCAATATGTATGATACCAAGTAGACTGATAGTGATTTGAGCATGTCAGCATAGGACAGGTGTTGGAGGCCATGGATTCTCTTTGTGAGGTATTTCACTGGCCTTTCCACTTGGTGCAGATGGTTGGAGAGGTACATCCCAAATGGGGCATTATACTCAATTATTGCTCTAATGATGGAGGAGTATAGAGAGGTAATAACCTCCTTTTTTCTGGATGCAATCCTTTTACTTATGAGACGAACCAAGTAAAAGGGTTTTCTGACCACTGCTGCTACATAATGGTCGAATGTGAGGTTATCAACCTGGTTGCCCAGGTTTCTCACCACAGGTTGTGTGTTTAGGGGGTTGCCATTGATGTGGTAATCAGTAGGGGTCATGTTTTTGCCAAATGGTATGATGATACATTTTTTTCCATTTAGCTTGAGGCCATGACTTTGGCACCAGTCATTAGTTACTGTGAGACCCTCTTGCAGTATGTTAACATCATTTGGGGAGTCAGTGACAGCACCCAACTTACAGTCATCCGCAAATTTGGTCAGCCACAGGCCTTTTGTCTTTGCCTGGACCTTTGAGAAATAGATGCCAAACAGTAGGGGTTCCAGGACAGATCCCTGGGGAACTCCACTAGTGACAGGTCTGCTATTGGATGTGGATGTGCCTATTTTGACTTTGAGGGTCCCGTCAGTGAGCCAGTTGGCCACCCACTTGATGAGTTAGGGATTTACGCCAAGTTGAGTTAGCTTTTTGATGATGCCTGACTGGGGGATTGTGTCAAAGGCCTTGGCCAAGTCAACGTAATCTGTATGTACTGACTTTCCCTCATCCAAGGCCTTGGTGACATTCTCAAAGATGCAAGCCTGTCTGACCTCCTATTCCTTCACAAACCAAGTTGTACTTCAAATACTCAGCTAAAGGAAAACGAAAACTTCATCAACAGATAAATAAGATACTTTGGTGAGATGGATTCATGTCCCATTGTATCCCTAAGACCTGGAACAAACTTCTATTAAATGTCAAGCAGAGAAGCACCTTTTCTACCTTCAAGGAAACCTAGATAATTAAATGGGCAGCCTCAAATTCTTGTCAGGTCAAGATTGTCTTGTGCTGCTTGAGGCTAGAGGGAACTTTTGAATATAGGTTTTTGGCTAGGCTTGTAATGGCCTGTAGTCTGACTGACTAGTACTTACCCATGAATCTGTGAACCTATGTTTTCATTAAATTTACAAGCTTCCCATAACAACAGATGCCTTAATCCTCAACTGGGTGTTATCTAGCTAAGCCTTCTTCCTTGTTTTCTTTATTTGTAATCCTCATCAAGGAACAGAAATCCACCTAATTCAATACTAGATCAACAAGGACATGGGAAACCTCCAGTCACTGGATCCATCCCATTTTGGCTTCTTCAAAGTAAAGTCATGTTTACTGAATCTGGTGGACCTCTTTGAAAGGTCACTAAGGCAATGGAGGAGGGGAAAACGGTGCGTACTGCCTACTGAGATCTGGCTAAAGCACTGGACATTTTCAACAAACTTGTAGAAGTAGGTATAAACCCTTTATTACACACTGGATAGCTAGCTGGCTCACTGATAGGACCTAGAATGTTAGAATCAGTGAGGCCACCTCCACAAAGAGGCCAGTCATCACTGGAGTTCCCCAGGGCTCAGTGCTGGGCCCACTCCTCTTTGAAATCTACTTTTTGGATGTCAAAACCAATGTCAAAGGCCTTTGGCTGACCATCTTTGCAGATCATTACAAACTACAATCACTGAGTCCCCCCCAAGAAGAGAACACCCTTCAGGAAGTCTAATACAGATAAACACTTGGTGCTAAAGCCATGGCTTAAAACTCAGCACCAAGGAAATGTATTATAGTACATTTTGGGAAATCTACCATCCCAGGTAACTACATCATCAATAAAACACACACCCTTAAAAGCTGATTAACTAGTCAGGGATATGATAAAACATGTAGATAGTAACCTAGCCTTCATCCAGCATGTGTCCAAGGTAGTAAGAAAATCCCTTTATGTTGTTCAACTTATAAACAAGATCCTGGCATCTAGGTTCAGAGAGGTCATCATACTATTGCACTTGGGCCTCCTCAGACCCATCATAGAGTATAATGCCCCCTTCGCTATGCACCTGACTAGACACATGCAGCAACTGGAATGTCCACAAAGGTTCCTTACAAAAAGAGTACAGGGAGCAAACATAATTCACTGTTGATCACCTCAGAACCTTGTCTGTTTAATTGGTATCATGCATACATCTGAGAGGTTATCTTTTCCTGGCATACAGGGCATTCCTGGACCCTGTTTCAATGAAACTTTTGCACATCTGCAAAATAAACTGCATCAGCACTACTAGATTAAAAGACATAAATTTTGCATGGGGAATAAATAGGACATGTTGGAGAGACAGATATGTTTCTTAGAGAATTCACATTCTGTGTAACAGGCTCCCCATGCATGTGAAGCACAGTTCCTCCCTATCCCTTTTTAAGCACAACTTGGACCAGTGGATGGATAATCGGAAATTAACCCCTGGTTGGGGTCCTATGTCGCTGATAGACAGAAGCAGTCAGTAAATCACCACCTATATAAATGAAATCTGTGAGTCACATTTGGGTTGCATGCCTAGGCTTATAAGGGCCTAGTGGTCGTTAGCCTAGTATACACTTATGAACCTATGAACCTATAAAAGAATAACTTGATACACCTCACTGGTTATGTTCTTTAGAAAATGTAAGTGTCTAAGGCATCCATATTTTCCTTTCAATATAATTAGGGCTATGCCATCTTTCTGCATACTGAAAAAGACTTTCATTTCATTTTATATCTCTTAGAAGAAGAGTCTTGAAGTCTGAACGCCTCAGTAAACATCAGGAAGGTTAAAGTGCTTTATCAGGCTGGTCAGTACCTCACAAATAGCTAACTCATATCAGACTCAAGGGATAGTTTTATAAACAAATGGAATTACTCCTAGTGTTTCATTTCCTTCTGTGCAACTCAGTTTATCTACCAATCTGTTCCAAAAATATCTCCTAAAAGCAGTTCCTGGTTGTCATTAAGGCTAAATAGATGTCTTTGAGAAACAGAAACAAAGAGCTCTTAACTATAACATGGGAAGTTTTGCTGGGTTCCATAAAACATCTTCCAACATTTGGCCTGGAAAGACAAATACATGACTGTTCAATAACAACTACAAACTCAACAGTCATTATATTGAGACATTAGTTCTGACACACAGCATATCAATAGCTATTAGTACTGTCAGTAGACCATAAAAACTAAATTAATGCATTCAAGCACTTAAAATATCTAAAGTATCTTGGAAGTCATTTAAGTGTTCAATACAGAGCATATTTCATTAGAAAAAAATATATGGATGCATTCTTTCCTTAATCCGGTAGTAGTGGGGTAAGAAATGTTACATTTACCCCCACTGCCATCCTATTTCAGATTTAGTATGTTTAGAGAGATGTGAAAGGTATGAGCCACAGGAGGTCTGACCCTTGCAGAATCAGACTCATGCTGATAAATCGACAACAAAATATGTAGAAGCCAAAACTCCAAATACGATTCACTGAAAAACTTAGCAAACTTCAGAGTAATGCTTTTTTTTTGCTAAAAGTTTCTTTCAGTGAAATTCATTTGCTAGCCCTGCATTTGCTTAATGCATTGTTGAGCCATTGATAGATTCCTGCATAAACCTTTCCTATCATAACAGTTAGGCTTGTGATATTCTGTGATATTGCATAACAATGGGTTTAGGTGATTTGTGCTCAGTCTTTGAGATGAAATATTAAGAGATGTGAAGGTGTGCTGCTAGAAGATTGTCTCCCTGGAAAAATCTCATTTGAGTATATTTTAGATTTAGTGTATGAGCAGCAGTTTAATGTTTTGTGATTGATGTATTTGAATGTTGATGTAAGTACACATCAATGATTCAGTATAGATGCAGTATGTTGTGGGTACCTAAGACAAAATCCCATTCAAATACCATAGAGTCCATTGTTAATGAGCTAAAATATTTGAACATACAGTAAATTTCAAACCTCAAAAGTGTTACTTAAAATGAATATACCCCCGCAAAAAAAAAAAATATAGTAGCATTTTTTAAAGAGGGGCTGCATCTTTCATATGCTTGCTTAATGAATAGATTAACTCTGTGGATGCACTTCAGGCACAGAGGGATTATTTATTTTTGCAGCAAAGCTTGCTATTTACTATACTCTGAGGTTGGAGTTAGTATATTTAATAACTTGGAGTATAAGAACTCTGCCCCACAGGGGTGCACTGGGTTACAGGCTGCCTAAAGAGACATCAGTTTTGTTCCTGCTTTGGATTATTATGGTCCATTTTTTAAAGCTTATTTCAGCAAGCATGCATGTCACATTTCATGATGCAAAGTGAACTGTTTAAAACTGATGAAGACACTTCAAAGTATTTTAAAATTTGATTGAAAAAAAGTGTTTCTTTTTAAGCTTTAAACATTTTGCCCTTTAATATTTTCTTGCCTTTACTTTCTAGTTTGTATTTGTTAAGAATATGATTTAGTTAATATTACATTTCTGCCATTTGTTAATGCATAATTAATTAATACAAGTGGTCTACTAAATTCATGAAGCTGTGTTATAGGTTATAACATACTTCAGAAAAAAAACAGTAGAAATGTGTACAGAATTCTCAAATGAGGAAACATTCCAGATGTTCAGCATTTTACTGAGACTATAATATGAAACCAGAAGTCATGGTTCTGGCCCAAAAAATAGTTTATTTCTCTCTGCATGGAGAGTGAGAGAGTGTCTGCTAACTTAACTGGAGGAGTTTAAATATCATGGTTCTTATTTACAATTTAAGATAAAGAAGATCAGGAGATTGACCAGTGGTTGGCGCAGTGATACCAGAATTACAGATGCTGTATTACTATGGTGGTAAACAGAGAACTGAATTATAGTATGGAACTGTCAATTTACCAGTCAATGTCCATGAGCTTTGGGTACTGAGTGAAAAGTTGAGATCAAGGAAAGGAAGACAGAAATGATGTTCCTTCACTGGGTAGCCTGACTCACTGACCATGAAATGCTGAGGAGTTTTGCAGTCCAAGAAGATCTTGAAGAACAGTTATTGATACTCCATATTCTGATGAGTCAGTTGAGGTGCTTTGGGCTGCTTGTGACAATTCTCATTGGAAGCCACTCATTGGATGACCCATTAGGAGGAGGACCAAAACAGATGAAAGACATGACAGCTTACCTGTGAATGCCTGTTGTGGGGATAAAGAAATCAGGCCTGCCCTGTTCAACTTGCTAACTCCAAGACCAACACCAGGATAAGATGCTTAGAAACAGATAGATGGTTGTAATATTTACATGCATAATTGGAGTTTGATTTGTTCAGCTTGTTATTAACAAACTTTCAAGTGAGATGCACATATGCTTAAAGTACTCAATTTTTTTACAGGGTAAGCTCCCACCATACATCATGGGCTTCATCCCTTGAATCCCTTACTTATATAATACCAAGTCTGAGATCTCTGCATGCTTGAGATAACTGAAAGTTCTGACATGCAACAACCTCCTGTCCCAGAGAAAATAAACAGGGGAAACTGTTTCTGCATAGCTGACAGCATGGATTACTGACATACTGAGACAGCCCATGGTGATGACTAACAGAACTGTCCAGCTGTTGTTGTCAGCAAACAGACTGAAACCTAATGTGAAACTCATGAATAAATACAAATGCACCCTGGAAGGGCATAAGCATTACAATGCAAGAAGACAGAGATCCTAAGAGCTCCAAATATTTCCTGAAGAGTAACTACTACATCATTTACTGTGGAAATATGAAAGTAGTACTGAACACATATTGATTGTTTGTACACAGTAACATAAGGTACAGGTTTTGAGAATGGATACTTTGTTTCCTAGATATGATCTGTAGTAACAGTACTTTAGAAACTATTGGAGATGAACATGCTTTACTGGCTACAAGTTAAATTAAATTCTAGGGCAGAACAACGACTTCTGCATCCTTTCAACACCTGCTGATACGATTGTTCACATATTACTGTATTGTTTTACATATTGTGCAGTGCTTGCTCTCACTGATGTATTTTTCACATATTTCCATTTGACTATATTTACATTTTTTGTTATTTGTATTCTTTGTATTACCATTTGCATGCCTTTTTGTAATAAATGCTGTCTACTTTTCTGAGCCGAGACTCAGATTGATCGGTTGTGATCAGTACTTTACCCTGGTTAAAAAAGTTCAAATAAATAAATACATAAACAAGATTGGGATGAATATCATTGTGGTTGCCATTCTGATTGCCAAACCAAGATTAACTGAACCTCACTTTTGCAAAATGAATAGACCAAAATTTGTCTTACTGAAAGCAGAAAATGATCAACATGTAGCACACAGCAAGGTTTTCACTGGGAATTGGGCAAAGCCTCACCTATTGCCTTGTAGGAGACGTTCTTCATGTACCTCCTTAACGTGTGAAGTCAAATCCAAGATTGCGTGCATGTAGCATGAAGCCGTGGTTCCTTTCACAGTGGAAGATACAAAAGTGATGTCTACATTACACAGCAAAAGCAGTCTGCAGTAAGGGAATCTCTTTAATTATATCATATTAATACAAGGTCTGGTGAATGCTGCATCATTAAGGCAATTAGCTACATATGGGCTCAGTAAAGAAATTTTCCTTTAATACATTAGTTTATGAGGATGAACTTTGTGGGGCATTTACAAAGTTTAACACAGAAAAACTGCTTAATTAACATTTCAGGAGCAAATGTGAATCTGGCAAAGGAACCAAGATATTGGGAAGAAATAATTAGACTGGGAAGAGGCCAAGAAGACATTTGGACTGCAGGTTAGAGACTTCCCTCCCTATCAGGGGATGATATTACAGTATAGGCAAAATGGAAAGGATAGGAGAATCCTAAGTGAAAGACTTGCTCTGATAGAGGTTTTAGTTGAATCTGGAATAGAAGCTGGTGTAAAAAAAAGAAATAATTAGTTGGGCATATAAAAATATTGCATGACAATTATACAAATCAATCAGGGGAGGTTAGAAAAGATTGGGAAGGGAGATTAGATAAGCAATTCACATAGAAATAATGGGAGGACATAGGTATGGCTCCCACATACACAACAAAGTCTCGGAGATTTAGGACTTTTGTTTAAGTCTTTGCATGGGTATTTGTATACTCCAAGCAGACTCCAAACAATCTTTCCTCAAATAGATGGCAAATGTTGGAAGTGTGATGAGAAGAAAGAGATAGCTGGGAATATATGTTTTGGAAGTGTAATGAGTTGGCAGACTTTAAAAACGTCCTTACAGAGTACTCTGTCACAAATACTGGGTGAGCAAATGGGTGTAACTGAGGAAATTATATTTTCAGCTGGGATACAGGATCTGAATTGTCTAGACGTAATAAAGCCTTGGTAAGTTTAATCCTGATAGCTGTCAAAAAAGCAATTAATAGAAAATGGAAATCAAAGTCTAAAACAACCATATTTGAAGTAGTAAATATTGTAACAGAGATAAAATAACTGGAAGTGGAATCTTTAGAAAAGGGTAGGAGTAAATTGCATACAGAAAATGGTAATTGTGGAAACAATACATGCGGAAAGATGTTTTGGGGGAGGAATGACGTTTAAGAGATGTCAGAAACTGAACTATTTATGTAATGTTGGATTGATTATGTTATATGGAAGAATATATGTGATGTATAATATTTGTAAATGTGAACTTGCTAATATGTTTTCTTTACTTTTATATAAATGTAAGTTTGCCTATGTCGAAGGTGATGTGTTTAAAAAATTAAATAAGATAGAATGATAATCTTGTCTGTAGTTCTATGCTCTTGGTTGCTTCTTTTCTAGTAGACATTGGAAACAGAGATTTAAAAAAAATATATATATATATATGTATATATATATATATATATATATATATATGTATATTTAGCAACAAGTGCATTTGTGGCCTTTAAAAATGTTAAGTTCTGGGAGAACATGTTATATATTTAATAAGAGACAGATGAATTGCTTGCTCTTCTCATAGTGAGGAGGAGACCTTAAGCCTCACCTTTATACTTAGAAAGAATCTAAGAAAAATTCTGTTACATTTGTTATAGGACAACCTTGACATTTTACTTCAAATATCCAGTTTGCTGTACTTCTCCCTTGGTGCTAAGGAAAGGAAGGAAAAGCCGGTTGCTAGGATTCATGATGTACAGGATAATCAGTCCCCAGTTCATTCACTGTGCTGGCAGTCCATCATAATCATCACTTTCATCAGAGAAAGGTCTTACCAGGCTGTTGCAAGATTTGGCCCAGAACTTTCAATGGGGTGTTCTTTTTGTCGAGCAGTCCCCGTTTTTCTGCTTTGAGTTCATTTTATTTATTTATTTATTTTGCATATTTGACAGTTGCAACACAGCCTCTATTGCTGACATCCCTCGCCAACAAAAAACTGAAAACTTAAAAACAACGCTGCCTTTCCTGGTTTGCTACCTGAAAACATGGGAAATTTAAGGGGCACCTCATTGTCACCCAGCATTCATGTTGCATTGCTGTCCCACATTAGCCCTTCGATATTGTAAATGTATGCATACAAGAAAAGCTGCAGGGACCTATACTCTGAGCAAATAAACATGTGCTGACATTGTTACTTACGCCAACAAGGTCAGAAGTCTGACACCTATGATATTAGTACTATTGTTCCCAATAATACTAATATTCAATACTTGAATGCAGTTTTCTTTCTTTTCTTTCATTTTGTTTGCTGTATGAATAGTTAGCTTTATGTCACATGCTTGTTTTATGTAGTGCTGCAGCTGGTTTTCACAGGACACTCTTTAACCATTTTGGCTGACCTTGATTTGTGATTATTGCATTAGTACTGCTTGTTAGGCACCTGCTGTGTGTCTGAAAGATGCCCCCCTTATGCACAGCATAGTAATCAACTAATTATGAGTCACTGAGGACTTGCAAGGACAAATAATTCTTAAAAGCAGCCATCTTCACAAACTTAAGGAAAGGAGAAAGGAATGTATCATATCTAAGTGGCAGTGGAAGCTAAAAAGCTGTCTCAAAATGGCTAATGGCATTACTGTAAAGATCCTCTCCTTGTAAAGTAGGTTTGCCTTATAATCTTTGATTGGCATATAAGCATGTTTCACATGCTCCTAGCTTAACTGACCCAGAGCTGTATTTCAAAGGATTAAACTCCATTAATTTTACTACAGATTATTGTTTTAAATTTAACTGAATTCATTTCATGGAACTAAACATGAATCTTAAAGGCTGCAAGACACTTCAAACAGCCATACTTTCAATTCGGCCCCTGCAAGTCACAAAAGGGACAATTTAGATAGCAATGCAATGATGTAATTAGATCAGCCACCAAAGGCAATCAGATTAGCTGCTGGCCCTGATGGGATGTATGCAGTTGCTTGTCATTGTAACCAAAGTGAAAATGACTGTTAATGAAACAGTAAATGCAAATGCACATCATTGTTTCAACTATGTATTTTGTTGACTGACTGAGATAAATATGCATTTCTTAAGGTAATGACTCGTGCAATAAAGTAGCCTGTGGGAAACACTAAACATCAGATGAAACAGATCAGAATCAACAGAATAGCAAGGATTTTTGGGAACTATGCTTTCACTTCAAGACTGTTGCTCCAGAAACACCACTCGTTCCATTCCTGCCCCCAATGCAAACATGGGAAACTTAAGGGGGGGTACCTCATTGTCACCCAGCATTCATGTTGCATTGCTGTCCCACATTAGCCCTTCGATATTGTAAATGTATGCATACAAGAAAAGCTGCAGGGACCTATACTCTGAGCAAATAAATGTGTGCACATATAGATGTGGTAGGAGAAAACTGCCTGACTGTATGTGCAAGGATGGGAGGGTATGTCATATTTTTGTTGTACTGCGGACTAAGTAGTCAGCAGGCCAGGACTGTAAAAAAACATGAGAGGGAGACTGACTTCCAAGGTGGGTTGAAGGGTGTAAAAGAAACATAGGTGAACGAGAATGAACTGTTGGAGGAGCAGGGACATAATTCATGGAACTACATGGTAGGGGTGAGATTGCAGTGGGAGTGGAGCTGAAATACATATTTGCCAAATACCTGATTATAAGTGAAGATGGGGGTGATAGGAGTACTACACGTGGGTGTCAGGGCGTTGTCTGCCAAATGTATGTTACAGTTGCATATATTATAGATTAATCTGTGCATGACTGGACAGACAGTAACAGTTCTTTACTTTTTGTACTGGAGACAGGGTTGCTATAGGGGGTTAATGTTTATTCAATTGTGTGGTTGGCTTTCTCACAACACATTCAGGCTGGCAGAGATAAACAGAGGAGGCTTCTGATATGCCACCAGGGCAATATTAAATACATTTACATAGTACTGTATGGCATTCATTAGTATTTCTCTTGCATATACTGATGACTAACACTATGGAATTAGGCATTCTTTACAAATGACAGAGTATGTCATTACTAGTTTTACTATTCTGACTGGCTAATGTTTCTTTGAATTTCTGAAAAACTGTGCCTTACAAAATAGGCAGCTATCAGTAAATTCTGCTTAATGTCAATCTGCCAGCTCTGTCTGTTGTAGCCATGGGTAAAAGCATTAATGACAAAATACTTCCTGTCATTATGCTGTTACTGTGATAATGAGTTCTTTACTCTCTTGGGTGGGCAACAATGATATGGAGTCCTTGTACAAAGAGGTCTCACAGACTGGTACATTTCACAGAATTGCCATGGCAGTGGGAACAAACCCAGAAGGACTGTGAAAATAAAGTGCAGACATACAGGCATATTTCCTTTATAATTACACATCAAGTTAAATACAGTGTACAGTCAAAGTATGATTGCAGTGTGATTTTTTTTATCTTTCTTGTGCAAACTCAAATTTTTCAAGTTGAATCAAATGGAGAAAGTAGATTACAGTAGTAGTATAAACTGAGTTGCAGCACATTATTATATGATAAGTGTTAGTCATCTAACAACATAAATGTTTCCATTGATTATCTCTGAGTGATCTGTGTAGGAAATATAACTTGCTGACACAGTCAGATTGCTAGAAACTAAGCTTAGCTGGCATGAGAAAATGCAATTTCCTAGTTGTATTGCTGCACTGTATGTTTTCTGGAAAATACTTTTGTAATCTTCAGGAAGCCCTCTTGAAATGTAACTGTATCTTCAATATCAGAAACCGCAGCTTGGCAATTTGTTACTATGTTATGTGAGTTGTAGTCTAGGTTTCTCATATAGCAACTTCTTTTTAACTACAGTCTCTCTTAAAAGCATTATGTAACAGTTATGTATCATAAAATGCTTGCACACACTTGTAAAATACTCCTTTAATACATTTGCAAAAATGATTTATCTGTAGTGCCAGCAGTCGGTATTCCTTCATGAAAAAGCATATTTCTGTTACAAAGCCAAGATGGTGCTTGAAAAAAGATGCTGCTATGTATTTAAACAATATGCATATAGTAAAAAGAGAGGAGAGTCATGGTACAAGAATGGCATATTATAAAAAACACAGGACAGAACGGGGGGCAGGAGGAATAGGAGAAAGATGTGCTCAGCATGTGAGGGGGCATTTTGGCTAACGGAGTTTTGGGGTGGCAGAGGATATCCACTGTGCTGGAGAATGGAGAGGCTTCAGGGGAAAATATGGGAGCTATACATTATAGTACACTGGCTATTAAGGTGAAAAGGGGTGCACCAGAACTGTACAGATGGGAACAGGAGGTCATTAGGTAGAATGTGCATGGAAACTGTAGGGCAGGGGAAAATGCAGAGTGTAGGAAGTCATGGGCAGAGGTATGCAGGACAGGCAAGTGTTGTGTTTAGAGTAAAGTAAAGGAGAAAGTGTGAGATGAAGTTATGAAAGAAATGACAAGGAGAAGGAAGTCCAGCTGGAGGAATACATGCAGAGAGCAATGACAAATGCAGAAGGGAAGAAAGAGTCAAAGGGGCTATGCATGGTCAAGACCAAAAGGAGAACAGAAGGGAAATAATAAAAAAGGAGCAGTCCATCTTATGAGAGAGGCAGATTGTGAAATGGGGTAGAACTGGAGGGAGAAAAGGTTGCACACATGAGAGGAAAAGACATAAGACAGGAAGTGAGAGAGAGTAGAAGCAGTGTGGAAGATAAAAGGGTTTTGGTGACTGCGTACTCACTTACCAAGTGAATTAAACATCTTGGCAATTGGAAAACTAGAGACCAGATGAAAAAAGAATTATTGGGCTCAGACATAGTAAGGTATGGAATGAGGTGACCATATAGTGAAGAAGGCTCAGCAAAGTCTTCAACTCCTGTGAAAGCTCAAAAAGGACAGGCTACCACTGTTTGTTCTTACCACTTTTTACAGGGGTGCTATCAACAGCATCCTCACTAGCAACTTCATAGCATAGCTCGGCAATTGCATAGTTGCTGAGAAGAAGAAATTACAGAGGGTGGTGAAGGTGGCTGAGAAAATCTTGGGCACAAACCTCCCTTCTACTCAGGAGTTTTCTTTACAAGAGCAAGAAAGAGAACATATAAAATACTTGCTGATTAGACCCATGTGGCCCACAACTGGTTCTCACAACTTGCGTCTGGAAGGAGGTACTGCAGCTTTCACTGTAGGACTACCAGATTCAGGAACAGTTCATATTCTACAACTGTGAGACTTATTAACTCAGACACCAACCATAATACCTGATACACTGAAGCCTCTTTCTTCCTTTAATCCTGCTGCTCTGAGCAATTACTGCCAGTATTATTGTTATACAATATGATGGTTATACTGAGTCACGTCTAAAGTTAACAAGTGCAATACGGTAACTAAACAGCTATTCACTGGTCTCTATTTATTCTCTCTCTTAACGGTGAAGGGGTTGTTGGTGGATATTTATTTATTATTTATCATTGGATAATGGGTATTGAGTGTGTTTATGTAATGTGAACTACCTCTTGCATGTCACATGTGTTGTTATTTTCTTTCTTATGTTATTCTCTGATACCGCTGTATCTGTGTTATTCACACTGCATTTCTCTTGTGAGCTGACATTTGTAATTTCATTTAGGCTGCACTTGTGTGGTCCTAAATGACAATAAAGTTCCTTTGCATCTTTGAATCTTTGAAGGCAATTATCAAGGTGTAGGGGTGGAAGCATGTTTGTGGTGCATGTAGACACCAATGCTTTCTCAGAGTAGACAGGCAGGACTAAGGAGCTGGCAATGAGATGCTAATATAGGGGCTGAACTTTACATTCATGGAAAAGCTGCACATGTTAGCAGCCAGCAGGCTGAGAAAGGAAAGGTTTAGGGAGTACAGATGACGGCTGCGGAGTTACACAAGGGAAAGGAAAATGGGACTGCTAGGCAGAGGAGAAGGCAGCCAGAGTAATCGGTCATATTCCAGGGACAGGCTGCAGCTCATCTCAGAAGGGGCAGCAGTGCTCAGGGATAGACCAGTGCTGGCTGGTGACTTCAAATCAAAGGGGGGCTGCAGGAGACAGATGAATGGGTGGGGCCAATGAGAAGGGGTGTGACCAACTAGAAAGGGGTGGAGCTATGCTAAAAACTGCAAAAACATGGGAGTTTAATTAAATATGCTGTCCTGGGTGCCAAAACATCACTATGAGAGTCCAATCAAGACAAAATAAAGTGTAGAAGAAAAAAATATTTCAATGCATCGGCTACATGACGGCTTACTTAATGTCTAGATGGAAACAAAAAGTAATGAGGTTCTGAAAATACTGTAATCCTGTCCTTTATTACAAATACTATCATATGCATTTCAATACCCAAGGCTTATATAATATCTAGTTATATAAATATTGTCTGCATGGCAGCAACAAAAAGGCTTTCACAACAAAAAGGCTTTGAATGTTGGTAATTCTTTAACAGTATGCTTATTAAAGCTTACTTGTATCTTATAATCTCAGACACGCTTACCTGATGGTCATTAAAGCATTGCTAGTTAAACACAGACCAACAAGTACTGCAACTACGTGCATTTTCTGAATAAGAAGCATAAATCAACAGTATAAAAATATGACAGAAAACCAGAACATTCTGCAAAATTAAGGACGGATGAAAAGCCAATTTAGTATTTGTGCCTACCTTGGATGGGGGGATACTCTGCACACTTACACTGCATAACTGCTCCTTGCCTTGCTTGGACAAATCCAGAGTCACTACATGGGGGAGTGGGGTACAACAAATATGCCACAATTTGAAATGTCTCTGGCTGACGGTGATTTATTTATTTATTTTTATTTATTTATTTTATTTTACATTTGTTAACCGGGCTAGTCTGGCTGGATACATGTCCATTTTCAGCAGAGGCCCGAGGAGAAAAGCTCCACTATCATACTATACCTTTACAGTTTAAAAAGATACAATAATAAAAATAACAATCAATCAAACAGTAAAACAAACAAAATAAAGACAAAAGCCCAAAGGCCCAAAAATAAGGACAATTTTAAAAATACTCTTATAAACTTAGAAAGAAAATAGAATAGTAGGTCTTCCATTGGTATGAATTTTCTGTAAGGTATGAAATCTGAAACTCAAATGTCTGTCATTATTTTCTAACTTCAGTCTTTAATGATTTGCTATTAATTTGCCAGAAAACCACAATTTTATGAAAAGCGGACCAAAATCTGATGCAAAAATATAAAATAGCCACACAATATAGCATGAAACCTGTCAAAGAAGGGAGGAATGAAAGAAAGCTTGAAGTGATGTTAGCATTCAAATATAAAGTTTATAAATACACATGCACACAAATACACACACACCCTCATATGTATAAAAATAGGCACACACTCACACGCATATTATATGTGTGTGCATATGTATATATAGGCATTTCCAGAGGAGAGAGTCAGTTTAACTAGTAACTATGCCACATGGTCATTCCATCTTCTTTGCTGCCATAACAGTGAACAGAATAAGTGGATCCAGACAGCTATAGTGTAGTGTTATTGGGCATATTAATGGTGGTCTAGCCACTTCAAACATCCCATAATACTGCAAACACCTTCCCTCCTGCTCCTAAAAGGTTGTACTTGAAAATCAATCTTTAGAGCTACAAACAACCAAATAAAACATTCCCAACATCACAACCACCATAGAGAATACCAAGAATGGAATGATGTTGTCTACAGTTAAAAATTCCAATCATACCTCTCAACTGTCCCTGATTTCCAGGGATGTCCCTGATTTTGACTCAAAATTTAGCTCTGGCCACTTAATCCTAAAACTGGTGACTCTTGGATGAAAGATGGTGAATTATACTCAATAAATAATGGCAGGAATTAAGAGTTATAGAGTTCAAAAAATGTATATCAATTAACACTCTTTTATTCTGCCAATGTCTCACGTTAATAGTATTAATATTTTAAAAATGTCCCCAATTGTCTCTGATTTTTTTTCTGGGTTTGTCCCCGATTCTGTTGAAATTTGTCCCCGATTAGTTGAGAGCTGTGATTCCAATACAAAAGGCAAGGCTAAATTTTGTAAAGAAACTGGCACTTTGTCCTCATATTCACACAGATTAACTTGTTTCCTTACTGTAGTCAATAATATTTACAATCAGTTCTCTGGGACATTCCCAATCCCTTCACTACTTAACAGGGGGATCCTAAAAAGTCACTCCGTAATCCAGACTTGGACCTTATATTACTTAAAAGAAAATTAGGCTTTCCATTTGGGAGACAGCTGCTCCCTGCTTGAAGCTTTTTTACATTTTCTCCCTACAATAATTAATTTCACATTCAAAAGCAATTAAACGCAAAAAATCGTATTGATTTATTGCTGCATATAGTATGATATCGCTTAAGTAAGAAAGCACTTAAAACATTACTGCGGGAATTCTAGTATCCCCACATACACTATTACAACACTTTTCAAATGTTCCTCTCTGTAGTTCCCTGACCGTGATGTGACTTTTAAAACCACTGCTGCCAAGATTTAGTAAAGATCATAAGGGAAGACTGTATCTACACTGTTATGAGTCCTAGGCTAGGCATTGAAGTAGCAACACGCACTAGTGTCTGCCAGTGACAAACATTGTAGGTGCCACCTTCTCCTCATGATATCCTCTGGAGGCTGCATGCAGATTAACATGGTTGACTCTTGTAAAATGATAACACCACAACTGGAGAGTGAATAAGTATTTATTAACCCTAGCCATCATTTGGGGGTCAAAACAAGCACAGAACCTCAACACATAACTGTACTTTGTTTTACTCGAATTACAGCCCTGTTCATATATTTACAAGAAAAATAGGTACACCAATAGCACTTCCCTCCATCCTCCACGCACCCCCAAATCAGAGTTGATAGTACCCATAACTGTCACTCACTTAAACATGACTCGATCATTTAAACTTACATACTCTCATTGATCTACAGGAAGAAAGTGATTTTACACACTGCCCAGTAATACTTAGAAGCATAAAGTCATAGTATTTATGATGCCGGGCACTATATCATTTGGTTATGCTGTGTTTTAGGTTTCCAGTCTCACGCATGTCATATATTATAAGCAGCTGTCATTTAATTTGCTGAAGAACTGTTGAAATGCCTGGAGCGGACTTATGTGCTTCAAAGACAAAAACGGTGCAGAATACTTAGACTACAAGTAGTAACAAAACTTAAAGGGGTAAGCCACTAGCTTAAAGAACAGTACAATCATAGAAATACATCAACTACCCTATTTCATGTGGCAGTAACATTATAAGCAGCCACTAGAGCAGCTTTAACACGTGTCTATATTACTGACAGGCACAGCAGACTCAGCAAGAATATCAAAACAAATAATTTGTTAGTGTTCTCAGAAGCAAAACAATATGACAAGACATAGACTTGGCATATTTCTAGTCGCTCACCTTAATTTTGTTGAGGACTCCATTATTTTCCAAAGTTTGTACTAGCAAATCCCTGAGCTCAGTGTCCTCCTCAGTAGCTGACATATTCCTTCACCAAGACAATGGCATAAACACACTTTTGACAACTAGCGCTAGAGTGTTGCAGATTCCACAAATAAGATGCAGCTATACTGTGTACCACAAGAGTGTACTAACAGAATTCTGTGATACTGCTGTGGGGGCATGACTGTGATCACGTTGCTACTCCAGCAAGTGCTGTCATAAAAAATTATATCTGTCTTCTGCTATATCACCAATTTAAAGTTCACAATACTTGCTATTGTACACAAAAATACCATATGCACCACAAACAGACACACACACAGACACCCTACTTGCATTACTTCTGTAAATCCTTGGTTGGTCCGTGGCTACACAGTAAATCCTCGGTAAAAGCAGTCTCCTCAGCCCATGCAAGCTAACAGCTGGTTTCTTGTTCTTGGTTCCCCTGCGAGAGTAGGCTGGAGGCTCCAGCCTGCAGATGATGCAGACCGGTGTCCATCTGTTCCAAGCAGTTTCATCGCACAGACCAGGGCAGAGATGCCTTTCTCCCCTATCTGGACTGCCTGACATAGAGTCTGGAGTTCTGTGAGTATCACGCATGCATGGAGTTCCAGGACTCGAGATTTGTTTTTATTTTCTTTTCTTTTTTATTTTCTTCTTTCTTTCTACAGGTGGGGGGTTGCAGTCCTGCAGTTCTATAGCACGAGCCACCCCTGCGATAGACTCGAAAGGCACATCTCAGTAACTGTACCTGTAAAGTAAGACAGAAGGTGGAAGTGTGTGCTTCAGCTGCAGAAAAGTGTGAGTAGTCAGGCAGTATAGAGAAGGAAAAAGAACATAGAAAATAACAGAGGAACAATAAGCATAGAATATAGCTGGGAAATATTACTAAGCAATGCTAGAAGTTTGGGTAAAAGTTATGAGAGTTGTCTGTAGTGATTCAGGTTGGGAGGACATCAGAGAAACATGAAATAGTTTGAAGGAGTGGACAAGATATATCATTTTCAGGAATCACAGAAGGGCTGAATGGAGGAGGGAGTCATATGCAAGGTTATTTAGGAGGAATACTACTTTATAAAGGGGCAAAGGAGCTGAATGGATTAGAACCTTATGTATTTTACCTGAAATTTATGTTATGTAGAGGAAATGCTAGTGGATTGCTACAGTGTATTGGTTCCCAGATATATCAAAAGAAGAAGATGAGAGACAGAATAAAGGAGTAGAGTAGAGGAAGATTATGATAGTCACATGACAGATGGCTCTGCCAGGAGCAGAGTGAGAGATTCAGAGCACCAGTAGAGAAGCAGAGCAGGAGTTGAACAAGGCCTTGGACCATGAGGGTCACAGCCAACTAGTGCAGGACTGTACCAAAAAAGAAAGAATTCTGGATGGGGTCCTAACCAAGAGACAAGGGGTCAAGAATGTCCAGGTAGTGACAACCATTATCCAATGGAGGTCATACTGCTGTATGATTTAGAAGTCAAGAGGGTAGGAATACAAGGACAAAGATAATAGCGTGCAATTTTAGTGCTTGTAATATGATGAACTAAGGGAGAGGAAGAGAAATGAGTTCACTGACTTGGGGAAAATGGAGACAATAAAGTTATGGGAGTGGGTCAAGGATGTTGTACTTAAGGCTGTGGACAGAGGTGTGTAGAAGGAAAAGGGAAAAAGAGGACAAGGCCATTATGACTACACTGGGACTGGTAATTAGGGCAAAAGTCAGTACCTATAAGAGGTGGGGGGAAGGCGGTGGAGAGGTGGAGATGATTCAGCAAAAACAGGCAGGGAGAAATTCAGCAAAGGATGGCAGCAAAGACACAAACTCTAAGGATGTTGGCAAAAGGATTTCAAAAGGGGAACAAGAGTTTCTTTAGATTTATAGCAAAATAAAAAGAAGAAGAAAGGGACAGACCTCGTCAGGTTGTGCAAATATGGGAAAACAATTACTGAAGTCAGAGAAAAAAAGTTATTTAGGAAATAACTTACTTATGTTTACAGAGGAAAATGAGAAGAAGGTGCCTTGCTGGTGGGAGGGCAGTAGGTCTGTTTCAAACAGCAGCATGCAGATAGCATTGTAAGAACAGAGGAGCATGGGAGGGCAGTGGCTTTTATGAAGGAAGGTAAATCAGAGGGAGCATGTGGGGAGTCTGATATGTGGGATGGCAGATCCCTGGTAAATGTTTTTAGTGCATCACTGGCCACTACAGAAGTTCCTAATGACTACAAATGTGGCAGAATTGGCAACCCTGTGCAATGGGAGAAGTGAGCACAAAATACCCAGGAAATTACAAGCTATTATCCTAAAGGGGAAAGATAAGGAGAGTCCTAAAGGAAAGGCTGTTGCTTTTATAGGAGTTAACAATCTCCAGGACAAAGAAACACCAACATGAGTTCATGGCTATTTGATGCTGCTAGTCAAATTTGATCCTGCTTTTTTACTGGGGAATAATAGACTCTGAGATAAGTACCAATGTAGATGGTCTGCCTAGATGCCACCATGTCCTTTGGCTCATCCTGTGGAGGGAGATGGTAGGAAAACTGGAAAAGGCTTAGTGTTTGATTGAGACTAAGAACTTAGATTGGTGCATGGCTGATTGATATGACACAGAAGCTATGATGTCAGAAACAATTTTTGATATGGGAAAGGGGCTAGAAGAGTACCACAGGGGTCACTTCTGGCTCCATTTCTCTTCAATGTGCTCATTTCAGACATACTTGAATGACTGGATTGCAGAACCATGCACTGCTGATAATACAAAATTAGATGTGGCAATGGTGGTGGTGATGATTGTGGGGGAGTTTAGCAAAGATTTGGAAAGCTAAACAAGTGGGTTAAAAAGTTAGTTTAGGCTTGGTGCAGACAAGTGTGAAGCATTACATCTAGGCCACAGCAACCCTGATGTGAAGTAACAGCTGAGGAGAGTGTAACTGATAGCATCTGCACAGGAAAAGGATCTAGGGGTGGTGATCATAAATGAACCTTGCCACCTGCAGTAAATTAAGGGAAGAAGTGTTAGCAGCCAAAATAATCTCATGATGTTTCCTCAGGGTGTAGGCACCAGAAGACAGAGGTAATGGTCCTTTTCCTCTGGGCCCTGGTCAAGTCAAAATTTGAGTACTTTGCTCATCTCTGGAAGACATACATGGAATGGACTAAAAGAGTTGGCAAGTGGTAGCTGTAGCCAAGTGTCCAGAGAGATGGAGGGGTTTAGCCCATTTGTTGTGCATAGATAGTGTACATGATATGCAGGCTTCCACTGTGCAGACATTTGCTTGTAGCTGATCAGCAGAAAGGTGTGTCTGAGTGTAATCCCAGACTGTCAGAGGATGTTATACACAAGCCAATGAGTCATCTTTATTAAGCATTCTTGAAACATTCCTCCAGCACCATCTGTGAAGGCAGTACTGCATGGCCTTCTGTAAAAGATATCAAACAACAGAAATGGAAATATAGAGTTTTAAATATCAGAGAGCAAATCATTTCATATGCCAGAATATTCTATCAGTCTGCTTGTAAATCCACAAGAGTAATGGCTCCTTATTAGCAGTACTAGGAAAGGGGCACACAATTGTCAGTCCTGTTAGTACAGCCATTCATTATCTTTCAAGTCCCATTTTATGCCATTCAGGCGTATGGTAGCAGGGGCCTAGTGTGGCACTCACCAGGTTTAAGGCAAAGATCTAATCCTGGATGGGGTGCCAGGCCCACGTTGCTGTTACATATAGATTGCATAAGACACATTTCCTGGCTAAGATTCCAATAAACCATTCATGCCATAACAGTGCAGTGAGCTAGTTTGTAAGTTCTGCCTAAATACTTTTCTGTGTCCTTATTCTCCCCATTGAACACCAGATGTCCCATGTTCCAGCCAGTCACTTGGGTGAGTCAGCCTCAGGAGCCATCTAGAAGCAGCTATAACATGTTTTCTTATTATGGTCCTAACCTCACCCCTGGATGGGAGATGTGTGACCCACATTTTTGCAGGGCCACTATGTCTTTCCTCTGTGGATGTACACCCCCATTCACTTGTAAGTAAGGTTACAATGAAGTAACTTAGTCAACTGTATGAACACCTGAGAAATGTTTGTGTCTACCACCCCTTCTTCAAGGGGCCATGGCACTTTATGGTCTGGACCATCCCCTTCCCTAGGATAGGCACATACATCTTTCCTGATGCCAGCTCCAACAAACATTCAAGTCGTTAATCAATCCCAGGTTAGCTGGAATATGGTCAGGGCTTTGTCTCGCTATACTAATAGAGTTGACTTAACAATGTATTAGATAGTCTTTTGTTGTGCCACGTCCTTTATACTATTCCTGCAGAGTGTGATGGAAATATGGAAGTATTAGTGCAGAAAATCCAAACCTAAGAATTTTGGATTAAGTGGTTTGAACAGGGAAGATAATTATTTTCCCCTAAGTCACGGCAACCCAAGTGTAGGAACAGCGAAGTGTGTGGTAAGAGGGTGTTTCGCCTGCTTGGAAGACATGATTGCTTTGTCACACACAAAACAGCTGTCAAAAAGTTATAGCATCTAAGCTGCCACATTATAACTTAAATTTCACGAATGGATACAAGATCCCTGCGGAAGTCTCTGTACATCTTGTTATGTTTTTATGATACTGGAATTTGTGTGACAACATTATACTTCATTCCCACTCTCTCTGAGTACATATAGACTGAGTCATCCTTAACCAGTCTCTTGGTAATAGCCAGCATAGTGCCCTTTGTTTATTGCTGTCCATTGATGCTTGCTTTGCACTTCCACTTTTCTGTTATGTCTAGGTACATGGCTCATTCTAAATCTGATTCTGTTGCTCCGCCCACTCTCCATCTTAACCAGAGTATGTTTCTATGCCATCTCTGGATGTAGGTGTGCTGGAGATGCTTGCATAATTTATGGAGCATTAACTGACTTTTGTATGTTGTTTAACTACTTGACTATATGCCATTTAAGGTATGCAGGCTGTCTTTGAGTCAAAAATATAGCTAATACGGGCTAAGTCAATTAAATGCTACACAAATGTAACAGTAATATATGTACACGGCACCATTATCATTGGAAATGCACACAGAAACAAAGGTAAGTTAAAGTCAGTACAAAACACACACACACACACACACATATATATATATATATATATATATATATATATATATATATATAAATATATATATATATGTGTCTACTTCAGAAGATCGACAGACCATTTGATCAAAATTCATTTGGTCGACAGCTCATTTGGTCGACAATCAGTATTCAAGGCACTTAACAGGGATTTGCCCCCCTCCCCAATGTTGTGCGACCCTGGAGTTGTTATATATAGTTAGGGGGGTGTGGGGGGCACAGCCCCCCCACAATGGGCGGTATTTTCATTTAAAAGCATGAAAATACAAGAAAAACTACACATTTTAAATGAAAATAAGTGGGGGGCTTCACCCACCACACCCCCTAACTATATATATATCAACTCCAGGGTCGCACAACATTGGGGAGGGGTGCAAATCCCTGTTAAGTGCCTTGAATACTGGTTGTCGACCAAATGAGCTGTCGTCGACCAAATGAATGTCAATCAAATGGTTTTTCGATCTTCTGAAGTAGACCCATATATATATATATATATATATATATATATATATATATATATATATATATATATATATATATATATATATATATATATATATGTATGTATATATATGTATTTATCAATAAAACAACTGAAAAGGACTACAGCATGTTTTGTGCTATATCAGTGTGTGGTGTGAGGAGACTGTAATTAAGAAGTGACCAGAACAAAGATACTGTTGATTTGCTAATGCCAAAACTGTTGTATAAAAACAGAAAAGGGAGACATATAACTAGGGTCATAGGTAAATACTAGGTTATCCGTCAACATACTATTACAAGCCTAGCCAATAACAATACCTCTCAACTGTTCAGATTTTCATAGAATGTCCAGATTTTTGCTTCAAATTTATTATCTGTTTCTCATAAAATTGTGGTTTGCTGGCAAATCACTGGCAACTCACCGAGGATTGAAGTCAGAAAATAATGACAGACATTTGAGTTTCAGACTTCATACCCTACAGAAAATCCATGCTAGTGCAAAACCTGTTATTCTATCAACTCTCTAAGTCTATAAGAGCAATATTTAAAAATTGTCCCTATTTTTGGACCTTTGTCCGCTTATTATTTATGGCTTTGCCAGATTTCTTGCTCTAAAAGGTTGAGAGGTATGCCAATAACCAAAGGTCAAAATCAAAGCATATCTCTTGCTATCTGTTAGACAAAAACCTTAACCATAAAACCAAACTTACCCATATCTGCAGTTTTCTTTGTTATTTGAAGTAGACAGGTAGTCAATGGCATTATAAGCAGGGAGTGCACAGTAATACTAGAAGACACAGGGGGTGCAGTTTATTTGATCACAGAAGTGTTGAGAGAAAGTAACATTAAAAGGACCACCCAACCCCAAAGATGGCAGCAGACCACATGTGTGGTAGTAAACAGAAGGTGGTAGGAATAAAAGCAGAATTACCACTGTGGCTGTAACAGTATGCTAAGAACATAAATGATGAGTGAGAATATGAATGAATGCAATAGTTTAAGATTCATGCTTTAGAAAAATTTAGGAGATAAGTACATGGTCAAGATCAAGTGTGTTAGAGAAGTTATAGTGAGCACATATTACTTTGCATGGTTCTGGTCCTCAAACAACAACAACATACATTGTGATGTTGTAGCCTGTGAGATTGATGACTGTGAATATGACAGAAGAATGAAGTGTCACAGTTCAACATGGTGGCCTTGGGGACATAGCTGCCCATGGAGAGTGTTGCTGTCTAGAACAGCATACAGGATAAACCCCAAAGTATGACAATGGGTACATGTTTAATAATAAATTGGGTGGTACATGTCACACGTGACATTGTCCCTAAGTGTGACATAGGAACATGAACTTTTATACTGAAAGGAAGTCAGGTAGAATGATGTGAACTAAGCCCAGACTGAACGAGAAGAACGGTGTATGATACACTCAGCATAACATGACCACATACTAAGAATATGGAAAGGTTTGGACAGAGAAGAACAGATGAAATTATTTAAGGTAAAGGAAGAATCCAGAACACTAAGAGCAAAAGATGGATACACAGAAATGGCTCAGGGAACAGAGAAACTGCAGAATATTATGTCCCTGACTCACCTAAATGTCTTGTAGCACGGCTTTTATACTATCTGTCTCTCTTTGAGAATTTGTACCATTTTCACACTCCGGCTATGCAAGCCTTGTGGCTATATGTAGCATGCTCTCAGAATATCAGTTTTAGACTCTAGCAAAACTTTGTTTTGCATGACAAATATTTTGGTTATACTGGTTACTGAATTGTCTGAATTATTATACAAATGCATTCTTCATAAAGCAGGAAGTGAAATCTACTCTGAAATTTAAGTGAAACTTTTATAACATACTTTAATGTTTAATATTTTGTCTGTTAGTCATATCTTCTTATAAACTGGAATAATATTAGGCATGCCATTTGTGCTTCTGTAAAGTTTATTTTGGATGAGATAAACAGATTTTACAACAGCATGGTGTTTGTGTATTCATCTTAACATCATGCAAGCTATTTTCTACCACCCTTGCAGTAATCACTTATGGGAGCTGATGCCCCCATCATTTATCCTTCCCAACACATGCACACATCTAAACTCACACACACATGTACACACACACACACACACACACACACACACACACACACACACACACACACACACACACACACACACACACACACACACACACACACACACATCTTCACTAATGCCAGACAGAGTTTCATTTTTTTTTTTTGTTCAGTAATGGGTTAAGGGTCAAATGTATTATTATTGACTAATATTGGCAAGTAGATTTCTGATAACTCTCACGGATATAGAAGAAGGTCTGAAAGAACTCAGGGTTATCCTTGTTAGGCATAAATATTATCTGTGATCCACTGCTATAAATTTGGTTTACTTATCTGATTGAATGATCTGCCTACCCTTCTGTTGGTACGTTTTCTCATATAAATCCCCAAATTTTTTCTGAGCATAGTAATGACAATATTCCCTCCTTCCACCTTGTTCTCACCTACTATTCTGGTGAATTGCTGAGTTCTTAATTTTTCTAATTGCCCATCCTTAAGCTTCAACTTCTGCTTGTATTAGAATTCCCTCTTCTCTGTTTATGAAATATCCTTTTTCTTATTGCATTAGAACAAGCACTAGTGCTTCTTGATAATATATTAAAGAGCTACCAGTGCCTGTATTTTAACTATCATGCTGCAGCCCAGTCCTTAATAACATATTTGGTATAGGTCCCAGGGCTAGGTATACTTTATGGCGATCCTTTGGGCAGAGAAGTCCACCTATGATCAGATGGACTGTCACATAAGTTTAAAACAAAATACAACACGCTTCATTACTACAATGATGAAGAAGTTATTAACTCTTTTTCCCAAAGTACTCAACAGGAACAAAGCACGGATGTACAAACAGATCAGCAAAGAAAGAGACAAGCTTATTTCACTGCAATTAACTAATATTCCTTGTTTCTCAGAGCTCCAGAAAATTAGCAATGAAGAATACCACTGTGGTAATGGGTCATCAAATTATAATATATTGCCTAGTTATCTGTTAATCTGTGTTACTGAAGCCTTACAATTTACTGAATATGCTCAACATATTAAAACAACTCAAAAAATAAGCAGGCAAGCATCACAGCAATGAAAACATTCATCAGACATCACAAGTCATTTCAGATTTACCCTCGTGAACCATAAAATTGTGTTCCCTCTCATTATATGTGATTTGCATAAACATATTGCCCTATTAAACTTAATAGAGCAAAACTGTGAGGAAACTTTGAATTGTCTTCTGGGGTCTGTTGTACACATCATACATAAAAGAATAATGTTCAGGGTGCAAGTTCAGGGCTAAAATCAAAAGTAGGGAGAGACAGGTGATTCCTTAGTTCTGTTGCTGGGGATGGAGAGATGTGAACTTTTGCCATACAGGAAAGTTGGGATCTCTTCTACAGATCTGATTATGCAATTTTTAGAGGCAAATAGAAACAGAAATAGAAACTAGAGAGAGAGCTAGAAGTTTTGGATAAGTCAGAGGTCTGAGATAACCAAAGCTGGTGTCTTGTTCCAAGTTATCACCAGTAAAATTGCTCAAAAAGGGTTAAAGAGCTCAACTATCTGCTGGAAGTGCAGGTTGGCATACCTGACTGTGAAGGTTTGGGCTGGTTATGCTGGATGATGGCCTACCTGTAATCAGAATTTAAGGACTTATACTTTCTTGGCAAAGGATATTCTTAATTGATTTCAGATTGTTCCTCTTCAGGATTCTCCTAAGATAGTTTAACCTCATCCATGAAGAAAAGATTTGGTTTGTACAAGCATTGCTGGGTATTTATGCTGCTCATGAACTGGAAATTCAAAGTATTCATTTCTAACAGCAATGATAAAAATATTTCTAGAGCTGCTTATGGGTGGGAGATGTAATTTTCTGCATTGTGGGAAACAGAAAATAGAAAAGGACAACTTTTCTGATAGCACTTGCTTGCTTTTCTTTAACAAGAATCAAGCAAATCCATTGCCCAAAATAAAACTTTGTTTTAGTATTTTGATTGCTTGTTTTAGTAGGATTTAAACATGCTTTTTTCTGTGTGTTACTTATAACAATGTCTACTTGATAGTATAAAGCTGATAATCATTTCACATGAAACCCCCTAGATGAACTTAGCTCCACCCAGCACTTTGTCAAGCTATCATTAAATAAATATAACATTACAGCACATTTTTACAGGAGGAACATGTGCCCATGAGGTAGGTGCCATGCTCGCACCCCCAATTTAATCTCTACATATGGAACATTTTTGACCACTCCATTTCAGAGACAAGAGAATGAACACATTTCACTCTTCACTGAGCTGGTGAGATTTTGGAGGTAGTATGTAAAGAGTGACAAATCTCCCATATTAGGGGTACATAAGGCACAGCCCCCCTACAAAAGTACTTTACATTTGTGAATTCCTTGATTTCATTTTCTAATGTGTAGTGGTCTAATGGGGTCATCTGGTCAGTAAGTCAGGCATCAATAAATGATGCTTAAGTACATTAAAGCTGAGGCCTCACTTTCTTTCTATCTGTTTCTGTCTGTCTCTCTTTCTAAGTGTATCTACATACACACACACACACACACACACACACACACACACACACACACACACACACACATACACATACACATACACACACACACTTACACCCGCGTGTCTGTGTGGATATCATGGCTATTGATTTTATTATTATAAAATCTGTAATAAACATCTTAAAAAAGACATTTTCTGCATTCCAACAAGACATTTTATACCCAATCCATGAAATGCATGCCAGACTTATCCAAATAATGCAAGTCAGCCATATCAGTTTTTAATAATTAATGTTAAATATACTAGCATGTGATTTAGTGTTATTAATTGAATCTACTATGAACAGAAATATAATTTTAGGGATGACTTAGGAGAATAAAGAAACTAAGAGACACAGTATAAAATGAATTCAACTTCAGTCTCCTGAGTATCTTAACCATTCTATTCACATAACTTTTTCTGTCAACCAAAAATGATCTCAGATTTTTTATAAGAAATCTCCGACAGCAATACATATAATGCTGTCTTGATTTAAAACAGCTTTGCTATGACTAAACATTTAATTCTTGTTAAAGTTGGGTGGTAGGTGAAAAGGATTTCTGGACCAGTCCACCTACCTGGTTACTAAATAGTAAAAAAGTAAAAAAAAAAAAATATGCAGAAAGATAATTGAAATGTTACTGAAATGTATTTTGGAATATTGTGACATTACAGAATTGTGTTTTACCTGATACTGATAATGAAAATCTGTGCGCCTGGTAACACACTCCCTTCTAACTATTACATTGACAAGGTTCCCTGAAAACTGATCCCATAATTAGGGATCTAGCAACCAGTTCTGACACTGATCTGTCCTTTGATCATCACGTATCCACTGTTGTACGGAAGTCCTGTTTCATTGCCCAGCTTACATCTAAAGGTATTGCATCCCGATCCAGGTACGTAATTGTTCCACTGTACTTGAAACTCATTAGGCTGATCATCATTGAGTATAATGCCCTGATCATTGAGTATAATGCCCTGATCATTGAGTATAATGCCCTGATCATTAATGCCCCGATCATTGAGTATAATGCCCTGATCATTGAGTATAATGCCCTGATCATTGAGTATAATGCCCTGATCATTGAGTATAATGCCCTTTTCAGTATGTACCTGTCCAAACGACTGCTACAACAAGAACAACCACAACATTTTCTCACTAAAAAAGTCAAGGGTCTAAATTGTAAAAACTCTGCAACCATCTCAGAGCCTTGCCCCTCTTTGCATTATTTATATAGGCTATTGACAGATGACCTCTGCCTTGTGCTTAGAGTTTCAACAGAGCCTGTTCTGTCAGACCTATTACATTTGCCAGTCCAATGGTATCATATATGTCCACTCAAAGAATTTACTTTTGCAAAACAAATTTGTATCATAGAGAATACCACTATGGAACAATCTTCCATTCCCCATAAAGCAAAGTACTCCTTTTACTCTGTTCAAATGTAATTTGGAAAAATGGATAGGTAACTACAAATTCACCCCCCAGTTTAGCACCCATGTCCCTTACAGATAGGTAAAATGTAAATGTCCCAACATATCTTTGCTCGGGCCATCTCCAGGTTACTCATATGCAAAATATAAAAGAAAAAAATTGCCGCCCAGATGTCACAGGAAACTTTTAGTAGTGTTTCCTGTGACATCTGTATGGTGGTTTCCTTTTGGTTTTATACAGTTTATTAGTATGTCATTTCATATGCAAAATATAAAGGCTAAAAATTATCATGGGAATGTAAGGCAAGGCTTCTTAAGACATAGACAAATCAGTAGCCTACTGAGCACCTATTGACCTGTGAACCTATGAACTGGATGATCCAGCAGTGGAAAACTTATCTTCAGTCAGAAAAGGAAAGGAGACAAAAGGAAAAAAAAAGACTAACAATAGTGTTTTATTTCATAAGTATGCATGTTGGCAAAAATAATTTCTTATGCAGAATTCTTTTCCAGATGTTTGAAAGAATTTGACTTGAGACAGTAAGAATAAAACCCTTATTAGAATGAAAAAAAATAAATAAATAAAAAGGCCATGCGACACACCCAAGATCAAAATGTCAAACTGAAATTTATTGAGCATATTTGTTACGACTGTGGAGAACTAAATCACAAAGTATTATATGATTAATTACTTTGTAAATTCATTAGATGTGAAGGTTATTGTGTAGCAGACCTATACAGAGATAACATTATTTTATTTAGGGAGTTGTTTTATCTATATGCATGTTCAATTATTGGCCACTTTCCTAAAAAAATAAAAACTGGTCTAAGGAAGAAAAATGCATCTGTTGCAACTACTATCTGTGATGTATGACTATCACACTGACTAGTATGTGAATTTCATCCCTTCTTCAGAATGGAGACAATTATTCATTAATAATAGTTATACAGAATAATTGATCAAACTGTTAAAGATAATTCCACAGATGGAATTAAAGAAGCAATGTTGTCAGATCATAGGGCTGGATGGACAATAATAGCAGTGGAAGAAAATAAAATAAAATAAAAAAAGAGTTAAAATGACTGACAGGAAAAATTGCAGGAATGGAATATCTTAAAAATGAAAGAGGCCAACTGTAGGAAGTTCATATGACAATTAAGTCATATTATTGCAGTTTGAGAAAGTGGTGGATGGTGTATAAAGAAAAGTTTAAAAATATACTTAGAGCAATGGAAGGCGAAAAAAATGATATACAATAAGCAAAAATAAACTTGTGAAAAAATATAGATATAATAAAGAAAAAAAATGGAAGGAACACTATTTAGACAAAAGCATTATTTAAAAGGGGGAAAAGAAGAAGTTTCCCCAGTTTTGGGTAAGAAATTCAGATATAATAAGAGAAAATGTATTTAATGAAGACTGAATTCTTTATTGCACAGCTTATAAACAAAGGGATTGTGTTTTTTGATCTAGGGATGCCATTGTCCCCTTTACTTAGCCCTTATTAAGCTAAGCAATGAATATAATGCCCCCTTTGGACTATATCTGTCCAGACACATGCAACATCTGAAATACCCATAGAGATACCTTACTAAAAGGATATAAGGCCTAGGCAACACGTCCTACATGGACTAACTCAAAGCCCTGTCACTATACTTGATATCCTACAGACTGCTAAGAGTGGGCCTGTTACTGGCATACAAGGCATCATTGACCCATTACTGATGGATTTAATACATATCAGCACATCAGGTGCCATCAGAAATACTCTGTCTAGGGATCTAAACCTCTTCTGCAACATCAACAGGATGATTTGTAGGGAGAGGTATAGTTCTGCAGTGCTGTAGAACAGACTCCCCATCCACATAAAGCAAAGTTCATCCCTATCTGTTTTCAAGCACAACTTAGATTTATGGATTTTAAACAGAAAATTTACCCCAGGACTGCCTCTGCACTACTAAGGGAGAGAGGCAGCTCCTAAATGCTTTATTAAATGCATGGGTCCCCTCAAATTATCTATGGCATTATCCCAGGTATTCTTATGGATTACCTTCATTTGTGCGTATTGCACAAGGGCGAACAGCAATTGTCCGGATGACAGTTTGTGAAGTTTGCAAATGCCGAATGGAAAAATGATCGAATATGCAATGAGCGAATGCACATTGACATTCGCTGATTGCACCTTCGGCATTTTGGGGCAGATTGCCCTATAGTGGGGATCAGAAAATGGTCCCTTTCTCCACTGTAGTGCGATCTCAAAATATAGAATATTAAAGTGGGGGGTGTGGGGGCGCAGTCCCCCACATGGGAGGTGCAGGGGGGCCTTATTACATTTTTTATTCAACATTGTCATTGTATCTTTCGGCTTTTCCCGGTTAGGGGTCGCCACAGCGGAACTCCGGTCCGCTAATGATTGGCAGTAGAGTTTTACATACCGAGTTGCCAGCCCTGATGTACAACCTTCAACAAAGAACTCGATAGAACTTGATTTTGCACCGGAGAAAACGGACCACAGGAGGAAATGGGAAACAGTATTGGATACACGAGATAATCCTTTCCTTGCCATGGAACTTTTTGTCACAGATTCCAATGTTAACGTTACTAATACTGACAACTTACATGAGTTCAATGTGAGTATGAAGGAGTTAGAGAACATGTTGTATAAGCTACAAAGGTTTACTTGGCAAAGAAGACACTTAGAAGCATGTTTGCACTTTAAAATAGTGGCGAGAGGGATGAGAGTTCTCTGCATGCCCACCTATGGCGACAGCCATCCGGATCTATTGAAGAGGTGGCAGTTGAACCTAGAACTTAGCTACAATTATATTAAATTATTGCTAGATTATTTCTCTCCCTTAGAGAAAGAACTGAGTACTAAGGCTGAAGTTCTATACAACACTTTACATGACAAATTTAAAGGGGCGATGTATACACAACGTATAGAATCCCTGCTAAACCAAACCTGTGCTTATGGTGAGAGGTTACAACAAATTAAAATGTGGAAACTCCAAAGAGACTATTTCGATTTCACAAATAGTCAAGTCTTTGTATGGCCAAGAGTTAGGAACAACAGAGAGACTGAGTTTGTAACTAACAATACTGCTGATATTTCCAATAATGAAGCATTTGCTCCTACGACAAGCTTGAATGACAGTACTGCTTTAAATAATCTGCCTGCAGCTTTGGGGGTGATGACGTCATCAGAGAGAGCGTCAGGCACTCCCACAATGGATTCTGAATGCACACCACCGCCAAACCAACTAGCTTTACCACGGTCTATTTTAAACAACACTGGAGCTAAACTGAAGATAGCACAGACCCACATTGAGCGTTTTTTACCCCTTCCTGTACAGAACGCACAAGGAGCGAGGGGGAGGTCCGACAGCAGAGACAGATTCAAGAGGAAGCTGTCGGGAGAACAACAGAGCCGGAGAGGTCGAGGAAGGAATGGAGCAACTTAGTGGTTAATTTATCAAGGTACTGTTTAACACCTATGGACAGTGAGCTATTAAATAGAGGTATGAATTACATTCCTGCTCAGATCAGCAACATTTCAGAAGTCTTGAAAGACTTGAGACTGTTCCTACGTAATGTTTCTCTGAAACTACTTTTTAACAGTAAGAAGGTTTCAGATGAAGCCTCCGATAACACTATTGTATCTTGTTTTAAGAAAAAGAGTACTTTCACGCCAGCTTTAAATCCTGTAGCTGAATGTTTTTTAAAGGTCTGTGAAGATGATTTATACAAATACTACTATGATTTTAAACATAGTGCATTGTTTTCCAATACACATACCGCTGAATGGGATAGGATTTATTCTTTAAAACGGAATAGTGATTTGGTAATAAAATCAGCAGATAAGGGGGGAGCTATTGTTTTACTAGATACCGAAGTATATCAAGATGCGATGCTCACCTTACTAAAGGAGATCACTACATACAAACCCATCAGTCATTTAGAACTTACTAGAATTGTTTATGTAGTACACCAAGAGCTCTATGAGTATTTAATGTGCAGACAAATAGATTATGATTTATACCAGTACTTTTTTATAGAGAAACCTCGGATACCATACATTAAAGGTTTGCCGAAAATACACAAAGGCATACACCCACCACCTATGAGACCCATAGTAGTGGGACAAGGTTGGGTTACTGAGACATTATCTGTCTTTATAGAGAAAAAACTGAGACCGCTAGTTAGTGAGACTACATCAATTTTAAAAGATACTTATGAGTTGCTAGACTGCTTAACTGAATATCACCATACAAATATGGAGGGATTACTTTTTGTGACCTTGGATGTAAAGAACCTGTTCACTGCCATACCCAACAATTTTGGCTTAGAAGCTCTGAGGGACATTATAAATAAGAGTCAGAAGTTCAACTCCAGTGAAGAGGGATTATTATGTGCTATCATGGAACTTGTTTTAACCAACAATGTTTTCAAGTTTAGAGACCAACTGTATTTACAACAGTGGGGGGTAGCCATGGGCACCCCCTGCGCCAACACTTACGCGAATTTAGTCATGCTGCATTGGGAGCAGAAACATTTGTTCACACATGATAGTTTCAAGAAAATTAGCCTCTATAAACGCTTTGTGGATGATGTTCTTTTATTTTGGCATGGGAGTATATCTGAGCTTCTAGTCTTTATAGAACAGTTAGAATCTACTACTGACTTTCTGAGTTTCACGATATGTCATGACCCACAGAGTATAGATTTCTTAGATGTGAGATTATACAAGAACATGAATCACAAGATTGAGACAACTATTTTCAGAAAGGAATGTTGGAGGAACACCCTACTCCAGTTCAGTAGTATGCATCCCAGATACGTATTCGATAGCATAATGAAGAGCCAATTCACCAGGATTAAGAGGTTATGTCACAACAGTGTTGAACTCAATAAACAGAGCAGTTTTTTAGAGCAATGTTTTTTGGATAGAGGCTATGACAAAGAAAAGATCAGGAAGGTCAAGAATCAGGTTCTATTCAATGAACAGACTGCTTTAGTTGGCAATCACACAAGAACGTTTGGTTTTCGTAGCAAGAAGTCCTTTGACAGTTCCAGAGTTAGAATTAATCTTAGATACACCAGTGACATCCATCACATCAAAGACATTATTCTCAGCAATTGGCATATCCTCTTGACTGATCAACAGTTAGCAATGATAGTGGGCTCCACACCATCATATACGTTTCGCAACAGTAAGAATCTCAGTAGACTCCTATGTATAGAGTCTAATAATGTTAATGAGAATATAAGCATCAACAAGAATGTGGAGTCAGGTACTTTTCCTTGTAACAAGTGCAGTGCATGTACCTTGATTACCACAGTCCAGGAGTTTGAACGTCCAGTGTTGAACTACAGGTTTGAACCCCATCACAAAGGTACATGTGCAAGCAAGAACCTTATATATTTAGCTACGTGCCAGAGTTGTACAGCGTTCTATGTAGGAATGACTACTAGGACCTTGAGGGAGAGGATACTGGAACATGCTTTAGATATTAGGAAATGTGATACCAAGAGTGCTTTGGCTAAACACATTGTTAATAATTTAACACATTCATTTGTATTTAGAATCCTACAGACAGTTCTACCTAATTCTAGAGATGGAGACAATTTCAATGATTTAGAGTTAGTGGAACTCTCTTGGATTTTCAAACTCAAAGCACATTATGAGCCAGTTCTCAATCAATATGTCAGTGTAAGGGCTCCTTTGAAAGGATGCAGTGCAAAGTAACTCTTAACTATGTCTGATTTCAGTGGTAGTGTATACAGATACATTTATTTGATTACACTTCTTCATTATTACATTTCTTATTCTATATACAGACTTGGATCAGCAGTTTTTTCTTGACACACCCACAATGTCAGCATAGGAAAGATTAATGTGATTTGTATATCCTGTCAGGAGGTTTTAGCCTGCTACATTTTTGATAGATTGACAGTTTTTACACACACATTTGGATAGTATATGGCCATGTATTTTTATAGATTCTTATAGATACTAGGTATTATACCAAGATTTTCATTTCAATATTTTTCATATATTTCAATCTTTTGTAACTTGTGTTTGTTTATGAGATCTATTTAACACATGCAATTAATTCATTCCAGTTATCTGATCACATTTGTTCCCTTTCCAGTTCAATGTGTTTATTTGTTACTGCTGCATCACTAAGTGAGACATACACATGGCTTTACTAATATGCATACATTTTATACATTTTTATACATTTTTATACATTTTTTATGTTTATTTACACATATATATATATATATATATATATACATATGTACATACATTTCATATTATTAAATTTCATATTATTGTATTTACATTGTATTTATATTTATATTCATTTTTACACAATTTTAGACTTATATATAAGCTAGGTTTTCACTTTTACTGATAATTCATGCAATAGATAAGGAGTTTTAAAGGGAAGGGCAGTAATTCCATGCCATTGCCTGACAACAACTGATATTTCAATTTTTTCTATTTTATTCTATCTCAGCGGTTTTGCACATTTATCGTATACTCATAGGATATATTGGATATAGAGGTTTTTTAAAACACATATTTATTTCAGTCATTAGGACTGGTTGAACAAAAGTTCTTAGGATACATAGTTTTATGATTAGCTGTCTCTATTTTAACTAATAAAATCTGTTTATTATGCAACTGTTTGAGCTTGTTGATTCTGCATTTGTTTATTCCATCTACTTTGCAACATGAGCAACAATACTTGCCAGTGCTTGGTCTGTTTAATTGAATGATTTTAATCACATGTTTAGGTTTAGATTAATTAAGTTAATTGATCACTTTAGAAATGTGTATATATACTTGAACTTAGAAGATGTCTGTTGTAAGGATCTGAAGAAGCGTGTCTTGGCACACGTGAAAGCGCTTATCTGTTCACATTAAATATATTTTATCCATTTATTGTGCTGGTCGAATTCCAGTTTGTATCCTCATTTTGACTTCATTTGTTTCTGGAGAAGACCTTTGGGCTACAGTGACTGTGTGTTTTCAGATTCAACAAAGGTACGCCCATTCACGCATGTCTCCACACAGAAGACGCTTTAGCTGAGAATCGAACAGGAAAACGTCTTATTGTGAGGCGACAATGCTACCGCAGCACCACCACATTTGAAAATCAGTGAATCTGCTTTTCGATTTTCTGATTTTCGAACATTATGAACTGTCACTGTTTTCACTTTCGTGGTTACAAGTTGCTCATATGAGCATTCACACCACTGTGACTCGGCTTTGTAAAGGTAAACCATTCTTATTAGGGAATATATATATTTATCCACCATTAGATGGATAAGGACAAACTATAAACAAATGTGAAAGGTTATTTCAGAAAAGGAAATTGGCTAGGCTTAAAATGGCCCAAAAGAGCAGCTGCCCTAGTACTTACCTATGAACCTGTGACTTCAGAACATTATCTACTTAAGTGACTTGCGCAGAGTCATACTGAAGACAAATAAAGGTAGAATGAGTCAAACTCCATATCCTGGCTCAGCCTTAATCCTCTGCTTAGTAGCTCAGTCTTAATTCTCTGCCCTAACTGACAGACTTATTAGTTGCTATTGTTCTTGTCAGTCCCCTTTTTTCTATTTTTAAATGGGGTTGGGGTGCAACATCAACACAATTCAGTGTGTCCAAATTACCTAGAATCAATGTTTATACCACTGAGTGGCTCGCCCTGGTATTCCCTCCCTGCTTTAGTTTTTCATTTGACTTGTATAATCAACAGTATTATCAATTATTTAGGTAGTTGTAGTTTGTTTTCTATTTCACAGTTAATACTTCACTCACAATGCTTTAATACAAAATTTTAATTAAATCTGCATTTAAAAATGCATTATATGTGAAAGTGGAACAGTGGTGTAACAGTCAGCATTTCTACCTCACAGCACTTGGTTCTCCAATTTGTTTTTTGCTGGGATGCTTTGTGTGTGGAGTTTTCATGTTCCATTTATGTTCACATGAATTTTCACTAGAGATTTCATTTTCTCCAACATCCTAATAAAATATGGAAGATTTATTAGGTGTTGGTGGTCATTATGCCATAGCTATTATCATCAGAGATGGGCAGTCAGGGAAGATCTATATTGCTTTGCACTCAAATGATATTCAGTTGTAATGGTGCTGTTTGCCTTACAGATCAGGAAAAACATATATTGGTTTGCAGTGGTTAAACCTGGTCAGCAATTTGTTACTGGTGTGCGAGAAATAGCCATAATGTTGTGAACTCAGTTATCACAACATATACCATATAAATAACATTCTTAAGAAGGATATTACTGATGCCAAGAGGAGATAATCACATTTAGAAAGCTTTGAAAATACATGCAGTTGATAAACTCAGGAATACAGTGAAAACATTGACAAACACAAGTTATGCAATGATATATCAATCATTGTTACATAACTAACAGACATTGCACAAAGAATAACACATGCTATATTGTGCAGTATAACACGGCACACTATAAAAACAGAAATGTTAAAAAATACATATACCAAATAAAAGCACAAGCATCTAAAAGTGTTACAAAAAGCCCTCTATGGTTACCATAACAGTTGTCACACACTGGGGTACACAGTAAAGAAATATAAAGCAACTGTACAAGTATTGTTTGGACTGCTGAGGACTGACATCAACGAGTCTTCTGTTGGATGCCTGTCTCTGTAGCATAGAGGTATGGACCCTTAACTGTGACCCATGGACCCTTAACTGTGACCCATGTGAGCAAGGCATTCTGTTGGATGCCTGTCTCTGTAGTACCGAGATATTAACCCTTAACTGTGACCCACGTGCACAGGGCATTCTGTTGGATGCCTGTCTTTGTAAGCACAGAGGTATGGAACCTTAAATGTGACCCACGTGCACAGGGCATTCTGTTGAATGCCTGTCTCTGTAGCACAGAGGTATGGACCCTTAACTGTGACCCATGTGAGCAAGGCATTCTGTTGGATGCCTGTCTCTGTAGTACAGAGATATGAACTCTTAACTGTGACCCACGTGCACAGGGCATTCTGTTGGATGCCTGTCTTTGTAGCACAGAGGTATGGACCCTTAACTGTGACCCACATGCACAGGGCATTCTGTTGGATACCTGTCTCTGTAGCACAGAGGTATGGACCCTTAACTGTGACCCATGTGAGCAGGGCTTCATTCAGAGCTTCACTGCTACTGGATCTAGGCAGGGTAGGAGAAGAATGAAGGCCATGAACCATTCGCTTCTCCCTTAGGATGGGGAGGGTTATGCATACTGAACCAGTGCTCAGTTGGTGGTGTGATTTCCTCGGAAGAGGGCAAAGAAATCCCTGGCCATGCTTCAGATGGAGAGGCAGGGCTGACTGGAGGAAACACTCTTGACAGAAATGAGGGGACAGTTTCTGTGCTGAGCCCATTGTGCATCCCCTCCCCAGTGCTTTGCTGCATGAATGCATGGCTTATAGCTTAAAGCATAAAAATCTCACACCACCCAGATGGCAGTCTGAATGGTAGACTCTTCTAGTCAACTGTCACCCAGATGATGGGGAGCAAACGGTCTTATTGACTGAGGATGCGCTGAAGATCAACAGACATTGTGTCAAAAAAAAAAAAAGACAGACAAAGAGCATTCAGTCAGGATGACTTTGGTTTCACAAACTGGACTTAGTTATAATAGAGATGTATTCAGGGGCATCTACCCATGGATGGTAGTGTGTAGGGCAAAAACCTCCATTTTTTTTCCATCAAGGATTTGATCTTCAGTAACCTTAAACATATCCAGATTTTGAATGTGTGTATCAGCATAAAAGTAGACGACATAAAACTTACCCAAGTGAAATGTACTGTAACATCATACATTCTTGCTATAAAAAGCATAGTACAGAGCCTGCAAAATGGTTACACTTTATACAAACAAAAATCAGGAATACAGTATTATATCAGAGCATAACACCGACCACACCACAATGAAGATGGAGCAAAGTATAACAACAGTACAGATTAATACCAAACCATGTGAACAAGGTGACCAATGGACTGTACTGATGACAGAGTCATTAGTACTAAGGTCTGAATAGAAATGATCAGTGTGGTTCACAATCAAAGCTACAGTCAAACCAACAAATATGACATGATAATAGAGGTCAGATGTGCACATCATGGCAGATTTAGAAAACCCATTAAAAAAAAAAAAGACTACAGGCATGGAAAAACGCAAACTAATTTAAACAATTCTTAGCATAGTAGCCACGTGGGCTCAGGGTTAACTATTTACTCTAATGGGAAGCACACTTAGAACACATTCTTGAGAAACACCAATGAACTGACCAACAGAACAACAGAGAAAGAGTTGTGGGATATTTCAACAGTTACATTACCTTACAAGAGATGTATATGGAACTTGTACTGATGATCGCAAATATATCATTAACAGGTTCCCTGGTCAAATTCCGTGTTGCCAGTTTGAATACCGCCATGGGTCTTCCCTGAAAAAAGGCCATTGACCTAGGTCAACAAAGAGTAAATAAATAACTAAATGTACAGGACATCAGTAGTATAAACAGAAAATGTTCAATGCCCATCCATTCAGATGCAACCCAGTACCACAGCAGTAGATTCAGATTTGTTGAAAAGTATGACACACTCTGTAAAGGAATATTTGTTGTTGCCCAAAATGGCATTTCAATAGATTAAAAAATATTGATGTTAAAATAGCAAAATAAAGGATAACACAAATAATGTGAATGAATGTTAACAACTCTTTGGTCATAGAACTTAAATAGAATAAAACTGATGAAATGATGAGTGATAGTAATACATGTTGCAGCAGAGACTGACAAACAGTAGAGAAGACTGAAAGAAAATCAATACAGCAAATACACCCGTAGTCCAAGGCTTGGGTAGTGAACGTAGGTCAGTGCATGACATACTAGAACTAAAGCAATTATAGAAAACATCTTATAACATATTCTGGTTGGCTGTGTTACACAGAGGGATGGATGGAGCCCTAAATATGACCCAGGCAACTAGGGAGCAATTAGCAATTGCAACACTGGAGGAGCCAGGTGGAACTAGGGAGGTGTGTGTGTGTGTGTGTGTGTGTGTGTGTGTGTGTGTGTGTGTGTGTGTGTGTGTGTGTGTGTGTGTGTGTGTGTGTGTGTGTAGTCCCCATACAAGTCTCTTAGTGGAAATCAGAAAACCTATGGGATTTACTGCTTCAAGGGAAGAGGTATACAGCTGCTGGTATATGTAAGTCACAGAAGTGAATGATAATACGCCCACTGCATGTGAAGTGCCAGTAACTCTTCTTTAAATGCTTGAGGTAGCAGGGCTAACACTACTGTGCATGCTTGAGGAAGCAGGAATAGCTTTACTGTGCATGCTTAAGGAACTAGCACTAACTTTTCTGTGCATGCTTGAGGAAGTAGGACTAACTTTTCTGTCCATGCTTGAGGAAGTAGGACTCACTTACTTTTCTGTGCATGCTTGAGGAATTAAACCAAACTTTGCTGTGCATGCTTGAGGAAGTAGGCTGAACTTTGCTGTGCATGCTTGAGGAAGTAGGGATAACTTTGCTGTGCATGCTTGAGGAAGTGCGGATAACTTTGCTGTGCATGCTTGAAGAAGCAGGTGTAACTCAACTGTACATGGTTGAGGATCAGGGTTTTCTCTACTGTTCTTGCTTTAGGAAGCAGTACTTACACTACTGTGCATGCTTGAGGATCAGGGCTTGCTCTACTGTGCATACTTGAGGAAGCAGGACTTCGCATCACAAAATGATCTGATTGCTGCTTACATAATGGCTGGCTGCAATGAGCTGTCATCCAGTAGGGAATGAATGGGCTCAGTCAAAATGGCCCATCAGAAGGTCGACGGGTGTGGAGGGCAAAAAAATTTTTAAAATATTCCAAGACAGATCCCATGGTAATTATGGCTCCTCTCTTTTTTAATTTATCCAAATCTTTTGGGTTTCTAATACTATGACATGAACGGACCCCATTCCTAAGTCAAAGTATGATTAAAGTTCATGAAATTAGTATTGTTTCAATCTTTGATGTCTGCCAGAAGTGCTCTTCACAGCACCAACAATATACCCAGTAATGACTCCTTCTGCAATTTGTACAGAGTTACATGTATTGGTAATGTATCTAAATACAATTGTGGATTATTTTTATAAGACCCATCACTCATGCTACTATTGGAACTGTTTGGGTATCTTTCTTCCACACTGCTCTCATTTCTGCCTGCAAATCCTAATATTTTATGACTGTGTCTCTCTGTACCCAAGACACTGTAATCACTGGGTGTAGCGATTTCAATGATCAATGCTACTTTTGTCTTCTTTTCATGGACCACTATATCTGGTTTTCTTGCATTTATCTCTTAAACTGTTGGTCATGGGTGATTCCATGTGATGCAGACTTCATCATTTTCTATGATGCTTTGTGGCTCATGTTTCCAGTGGTTTTCAGCCACGTCAGTATTAGAATGTTTGCACAATCCTCTTGCCACATTATTGTACCTTTCAGTATACAATCCTTCTGCCATTAATATATTACAAGCAGCAACAAGGTTTGCAACTGTTTCCAATTCTGTTTTACAAAACCTGCATTTGTTGGTTTCTACCACATGGTCAATGGACTTTGTAAACCAACGTGTACGTAGTCCATTATCTTGGGCCGCCAATATTAACCTTTCATATTTTGGATTAAATTCACCTCTCCTTAACCATTCCTGTCCTCAGTCCTGATTAACATGAGGTTGTTCCAGGAGTTTTCTATACTTGCAACTATATTTATGCATTTTCCACATTTCTTACCTTCTCATTTGATCCTTCACCTTATATTCTTCCTTTTGTTTTAGCACGTTCAGTTGCTGCCTGATTTTTATCTACGTCTGGTTTGATTTCAGTTCCCACTTGATAACAATATGCTAGACTAAGAAGGGAAGTTATCTTATATTTATTCTCCTCATGTTTCAAAACTTTCACTATGTTTGGGTCTTGTGAGGTCAGCAGATATGTATGCAGTCCCATAATTGCAGATCTATACATGTAATCAGTTTCAAGGAGACCCATCCCTCCTTCAGAACAGGGAATATATCATCTTGGTATGCATGGATTTTTATAAATCATTTGATGAGCATGAAGCATCCTTCTTGTTTTCCTGTCTAATCTATCCAACACCTTTTGGGACCAGTAAATCACTCTAGAACTATAAGTTAGGACAGGAAGAGCAGATCGGTTTATAGCTTGAATTTTGTTCCTAGATGTCAACTGTTTTAGGATTAATTAAGTCTTCTGAAGTACTCCTTACTAAGTGGTATAAACATTGATTCTAGGTAATTTGGGCACACTGAATTGTGTTGATGTTGCACCCCAACCCCATTTCTGTAAAATAGAAAAAGGGACTGACAAGAAACAATAGCAACTAATAAGTCTGTCAGTTGAAGGGCAGAGAATTAAGACTGGAGCTATTAAGCAGTATTATCAAGGCTGGAGCCAGGATATGGAGTTTGGACTCCACTTCTGCCTTTTATTTGTCTCTCAGTGCATGACTTCGGCTGCTAAGTCACTTAAGCAGATAATGTCTCCCCTCAAGTCACAGGTTCATGGTGGTAAAGTACTAGGCGGGTGCTGCTCTTTGGGCCATTTTTAAGCCTAGCCTAATTTCCTTTCTAAAACAACCTCTGCGATTTGTTTATAGTTTGTCCTTATCCATCTAATGGTGGATAAATATATAGTTCTGGCTAATAAGAATCGGTTTACCTTTTACAAAGCCGAGTCACAGTAAGGTAGTGCAGAATGCTCATATGAGAGCAACTTGTAACCAGTTTAAAGTGAAATGTGGCTTACAGTTCCGTAATGTTCGAAAATCAGAAAATCGAAAAGTTATTCACCGCTGATTTTTCAAACGTAGAAGCTGCGGCATTGTCGCCTGCTGGGTCAGCACGCTTCACTGATTTTCAAACGTGGTGGTGTTGGCGTAGCATTGTCGCCACAATAACGCTTCCTGTTCGGGATTCTCAGCTAAAGTGTCTTCGTGTGGAGACATGCGGCTGAATGGGCGCATTTTGCTGGAAGGTTGTGGCCATCAGGGCTGGGTAACCCGATGTAAAACCCTACCGCCAAATCATTAGCAGACCGGAGTTCACATGGCTTGGCTATTCCCCTAACCGGGAAAAGCTGAAAGATACAACAACAATGTTGAATAAAAAATGTAATAAGGCCCCCTGCATTCTCCTATAGCAGAGACCGTGCTTCTACACCCCCACTTTAATATTCTTGTGGCATTTTGAGATCGCAGACCACAGGCGGAGAAAGGAGGACCATTTTCTGATCCCCACTTATAGGGCATCTGCTCCCAAAATGCCGAAAAATCAGCGTAATGTCAATGTGCATTCGCCATTGCATATTCGATCATTTTCCATTCGGCATTTGCAAACTTCATACAAACTGTCAATATCCGACAATTGTTGTTACAGCCTCTGCGCAATACGACAAATGAAGGTAATCCATAAAGAATACCTGGGATAATGCCATAGGATAATTTGAGGGGACCCATGCATTTAATAAAGATTTAGGAGCTGCCTCCTCCCTAGTAGGTAGTGCAGGAGGCAGTCCTGGGGTAAATTTTCTGTTTAAAATCCATAAATCTAAGTTGTGCTTGGAAAAACAGATAGGGATGAACTTTTGCTTTTATGTGGATGGGGAGTCTGTTCTACAGTGACTGGTAGAACTATAATTCTCCCTACAAATCATCCTGTTGATGCTGCAGAAGAGGTTTAGATCTCCTAGACAGAGCATTTCGATGCCACCTGATGTACTGATATGTATTAAATCCAGTCAGTAATGGGTCAGAGATGCCTTGTATGCCAGTAACAGGCCGCCCACTTCTTAGCAGTCTCAGGTAGGATATCAAGTATAGTGACAGGGTTTCTTTGTGAGTTAGTCCATGTAGGACGTGTTGCCTAGGCCCTATATCCTTTTAGTAAGGTGTATCTCTATGGGTATTTCAGATGTTGCATGTGTCTGGACAGATATAGACCAAAGGGGCATTATTATATTCATTGCTTAGCTGCAATAAGGGCTAAGTAAAGGCAAGGACAATGTAGCATCCTAGATCAAAAAACACAACCCTTTGTTTATAAGCTGTGCAATAAAGAATTCAGTCTTCATTAAATACATTTTCTCTCTTATTATTATATCTTTTTGAATTTCTGACTCAAAACTGGGGAAACTTCTTCTTTTCCCCTTAAATAACAATGCTTTTTGTCTAAATAGTGTTCCTTCCATTTTTTTTCTTTATTATATCTATATTTTTTCACAAGTTTATTTTTGCTTATTGTATATCATTTTTTTCACCTTCCATTGCTCTAAGTATATTTTTAAACTTTTCTTTATACACCATCCACCACTTTCTCAAACTGCAATAATATGACTTCATTGTCATATTAACTTCCTACAGTTGGAAAAAATTAAGCCAGCAAGACATGACCCAGTTAAAAAACTGAAATTTAATTCATAAATAAATCCAAAGAACAGCAAAAATTGCACAGACCGGGTTTCTGCCAGTGTGTCACATACACACATCCAACTTCATTGTGTGGTAACACAAGCAAAATCAAAGCTGTCATGTAAAATACACTTCCACACAGTTGTCATTGAGTCAATCCTGTAAATTTGTCATTCAATCCTGGTGGGAAAAGACCCACAGTTTGATAATCCACTTTTTTTTTCTTTTTCGAGTTTAACAAAGAGGTTGCCAACCAGTTTTGTTAGATTTTTTACCATCCTAATAATATCAATCACAGTAAAAAAGAAAATTAGCAGATGGATGTGTGTTGATATTTATATAATGCGCTATTTAATCTACCTTTTTAATGTTACTAGTATGCTCAAGAGATTGAATGCTATGCCTTAGTGGCCTAGAAGTTTGGCCTATATAAAAAGCCCCACATGTAAGACAAGCATAAAATAAATTAGCCAATCAGTACTAAGCACCTTCGCAAAGAACTTTACATATGTCATATACACAATGGGGAATTCCTGCTTATAAATTCCTTCGCTTTTGGATACATATCTTGGGCACTATTAATACAGTGTCCAAGCAGGGATAACATCCCTACAGGAATGGTACCAAAAATGTAATGGTAGTTTGTATATAGGTTCTAAACCCAATGTCATGTGAATGTTTATAATGGCTAGTTAAGGCACTTGCCTAAATTTCTGCCTTTCCTAAAAGAAAACAAAACATTTGGGGAACAATTGAAGATAATTCATTATCGTGATAATAGAAGATGATTCCACGTCTATGAATACCTGGATAAGTATATACCTAACTTCCTATAAGTGGTAGTGAATCTAATGATGAACAGTTGAAACAAATATCAGATTTATAAGTAAGTAAATCTTCCCTATTCATATGTCCAACTTTGTGTATTGCATCAAAAACATGACCCATCTTGTATCCCCTGGTCCTGAAGCAGCTAGTCAGATCTTTACTTTGTTTATGGTAGGATGTTTCATCAGAGCAAATTTGTTTCAGTCTAATAAACTGAGACTTTGGAATATTTTTGGATATGTGTGGGGGATGAAAGCTGGAAGCATGTAAAATGGTGTTATATTCCTCGAACAATTGAAGATAATCTATTATCGAGCAATAGAAGATTCTGTCTATGAATACTCTGGATAAGAGCACGAATTTCCTCCATGTAGTGGAATCTAATGGATGAATAGTTGAATGAATATCAGAATTTATAAGCAACCCTCCTGACTATATGGTCTAACTCTTGTGTGTATGCATCAAAAACATGACCCATCTTGTATCCCCTGGTCCTGAAGCAGCACGATCTTTACTTTTGTTTAAGAGATGTTTCCATCAGAGCAACTGTCGGAACAACTGACTTGGAAGAGTTTTCAAGGTGGTGGGGATGAAAGCTTCAGCATGTAAATGCAAGGGTCTGGTCTTTCCCAGTATACTTTGGTACCTATAGGTGTCATCAGGAAATCTGTTGATCAAGACATCATAGGAAAGTGATATTGTCATGATCATAGTGTAAAGTAAAACTCGATACCCCATTTATTGATTGTTGCTGAGATATGCCAGGAAAAACTGCTGTAAACTCATCTAGTTCAATTCCATACCGCGGCAGCAATCATCAAGGTATCTTCTTCAAATATCAAGATGTTCTAAGCTAAATATTATGTAATGAGTTGTAAATCAAATCTTTCTCCACATAAGCTAAGGCAAAAGGTCCTATGTATAAATAGCACAAAAGATGAGCCCATGGCGGTACTTTAGTCTGCCAATAATAGCAGACATCTTGATAGAAGAAAATGGCATTGTTATTCAAAAACATAGAATGCCATATCCAAAAGAAATCTACATTAACTATTCACATGAAGGATAATCCAGAAACATCCAACCAATAAGATAAAGCTTCAAGCCACCATGTAAATGAGGGAATGTTTAGCATAGTGCACTAACATCAAAAGTGCACATCCACCAATCCGGATCCACGCCAGTATCCCTTAATAGATCTGTAGAAAATTGCAGCCTGTCGGCCGCAGAATCATGAACCCAGAATGGATGTTAAAAGAGGTTTTTAGCTATCAGTCAGAAACAGTGAGCGAGGGGTTCTGCATGATATAACCCCTGCCTGAAAACAATGGGTCTTCCCCGGAGGATGTGTGGGATTTTTGTAGTATCTTTGGTAAAAGTAAATATATTGAATAGAGGAATCATGAACTAACAATTGGTGCATAAGATTAGTATCAATAATACAAGCTTCTTTTGGCATGTGTGAAGAAATTGTTCGATTATTTTGGAATCTGGAAGTCAGATTAATGAACCATACTTTAACATAATATTTTCATTGGACAATTGTCTGAGAGCTTCCTGATTGTAATAATTCCAATCTAAAACAACAACAGCACCCCCTTTGTCTGCTGAGATAACAACAATATCGCGATTATATTGAATATTTCTGATAGCTGATAGATATTTCTGAAGGAGACCCATCCCTCCTTCAGAACAGGGAATATATAATCTTATAAATCATTTGATGAGCATGAAGCATCCTTCTTGTTTTCCTGTCTAATATATCCAACACCTTTTGGGACCAGTCAATCACTCTAAAACTATAAGTTAGGACAGGAAGAGCAGATCGGTTTATAGCTTGAATTTTGTTCCTAGATGTCAACTGTTTTAGGATTAATTAAGTCTTCTGAAGTACTCCTTACTAAGTTTTATTCACATTTGTTCATGTTTTATTGTTGATCCTTCATCAACTCCCAGATATTTATACACTTCCCTTTGCTCAAGTTCTTCTATATAACATTACTCTTCCAAACTGATGTTTTCCTTGGTGCTGCAGCTTTCCTGCTTTAAAGGTTGCTTTTACACGTGTCAAGACCAAATGACATTCTTATGTCATCTGAAAAGGTTTTGACTACTTGCAGTTGCACTTTCAGTTCCTCATCTAATGAGTTATACAGTTTTAAATCATCGACAAAGTGAAGATGAGAAGATAAGAAGTCTTTACACTTTGTTGCTTTCTGGGAGCCAAATTATAGCCATGACCTAATCTATTAAGCAGACAGATTAATGGGTTAAGGGCAAGGCAAAAGAGCAACAGTGACAGAGAGCCACTGAGGAATATCCTCCTTTGGATTTTTATCCCTGAAATAATAATTTATCTTTTATCATGGTTTAACTACAAAGTGGTTTGCCACTGTTGCTGTGGTGTAGTTTATCAGTGTAGTGTGCATCTTATACATTTTTAAGCATTCATCTATCCATGAATGTGGGATACTGTCAAATGCTTTTTGTAGTCAATCCATGCCATACTTAGATTCTTCCCCTTTTAACAGTTCTCCAGTGTGACTTTATTTGACAAGAAATGATCCTTTGTTCTATATGACTTTATTTTATTAAGGCTCCTGCATGGCAGGTCCCATGTCACCAATAAGAATGAATTAGTAGTAGAAAAATATGTCATCAGACAAACACATGTATGACATCTGTTCATTGGGTAGCTTGTCAGTTGTCTCTAGCAATGCATAATGTGAATGCAGCATGTTGCAGCACTGCAAAAACAGAAATCAAAGCCACTATCACATGTATGCAGTGAGATGGGATGCAGAAAAAGAATTAAACAGAATTCTAACATGTTATCTCAGGAAGAAATTAGACTACAAGTGACACAAAGAGATAGACCCACTATAAACCATGGCTGTAGCCTGCAGGCATTAAAAGAAACATCTAAGAATACAAACAAATGATGATGATGGCAGATGGGGACAGTGTCTTTTGTGTCAGTCCATTTGTTGCAGCAGGCTTCTATACAGGTGCTCCACCCCTGCCCTTCCCCCAACCATCTGCCATCTGTTCTATTCTCCTTCTACCCATACATCATCCTGCACTCCACTGACAAGGCATACACCAAACAATAAACCTTGACATACACATATACATATCTATATCTATGGCTATACATATTGCACACTGGCATGTGCACGTATGTGCACACACACACACACACACACACACACACACACACACACACACACACACACACACACACACACACACACACACACACACACACACATATTTAGATCTATCAGATACATTTGGGGATGTAGATTCATGACAATGGAATAAGCCTGAGTTTGAGAGGTCACAAAGCAAATCATAGTAGTCATGAGTTTGTAATGTACTGACACGGGTGCCCAAAGTGTGAGGCCAGAAATCCCAACATCAGAAAAGCAAAATCTGGTACAATTGTTTAATACAAGATACATGTAGAAAACATGGAGCGAGATAGCACTGCTGTACTAATAGTTAACAAATCCATCGTGTGTGGACAACCATATAGGTCACATCACACATTTGTGAAAATGTAGAATGAAATGATCATACTATGCAGAAGTAAACTGTGTTAATAAATGACAGGAACAAAATACTACACCAATGTCAACAACAAATGTCACTTGTTTTATGAAAATGACATGGGCACACAATGCACTTGTTCCATGTTGTGGAATAGCCCACCTAAATATCCAGTATTATACAGCACTGCCCCCAGCTTAATACCCAGAAATAAACATCTACACTCACAATGCAGTATACATTTCACAATATAATCCTCTGCAAACCTTGATAAATTAGCAAGCTAAATGCGATTTTTATTTCAAAAGGTGATTTGAAGGAACAAACGGAAATTCATAAAAAGAGGACCATTGCAAGCAACTTAAATAGCAAATGAACGTAGGGCACTACAGTAAATAATGGGTTTTAAAATGATTGAGGAAAGTTTTCTTTGGTGTACAGCACCATCATTCTGAAGATGGTGTGAAGTAAGGCTCATAAGCACAGATGTAATAAGTGTTAACGTTGGGCAATGAGTTATAAGAAGCAGCAGTAGAAAACAGACATGGCAGACAGTGGCTAAGGCAACGCAGAAGAAGGAAGTAGAATGCTGACCAGTGACTAGATAACTAGACCAAGGAGTCATATACAGATTGGGAAGACATGAGGAGACAAAACGCTGGTCACATAGCTGAAGAATATAGGGGCTTTGGAGGCTAGGCAGAGTCATCACTGATGTGTGGGGTAGAAACAAGACTAAGAGACTATAATGGGACTCAGGTGGTACAGGAGGCCACTGCATTCCTTTGCATAGCAGAAGCAGTAACATTTGCTCCATCAGTTGACCTATTTGCCCCAACCAATGTAAGAGCATTAGCACAGTAATGCTATCTGATGTGTGTTGGACCTTATCTTCCTATACGTTCAGACCAGATGCTATTTCAACAATTGCACAAAGAGTGTACAGAGTACAGGCTCCATGGACTCAGCAAAGCTGCTGTATATGACCCATTACATCCTCCATATTAAGTCTTGTTTAACATCCTCATAAGAAACACAGCATTCCTATAGTGCTCTGGGATCTGGTTAGGATGCATGTGGTTCTGGAACCTCCACTGCAGGTGGAAATGAACAGCTTGCTAAAACATATTTGTGAGAAATGTACAAATCTGAACCCACATCTTGGAAATAAGATGGGAGGGGTACACTTTTGCCTAAGTTGTGAAGTGTCAGACACAACAGTATTTAGTAAAGAGTAGCAAAGCTTCCTTCCTGAGGAATTCTGAGAAGAACTTCACTTCCCCAAATCTGAGAAAATGGACTGTGAAATTTTGTTTCTGTACTGCGGTGATGGTGCTGCGGTAGCATTGTCACCTCACAGTAAGACATTGTCCTGTTTGATTCTCAGCTATAGCATCTTCTGTGTGGAGACATACGTGAATGGGCGTACCTTCGTTGAAGGTTGTGCATCAAGGCCGGCAACTCGGCACATAAAAATCTACTGCCAATCATTAGCAGACCGGAGTTCTGCTGTGGCAACCCCTAACCGGGAAAAGCTGAAAGACACAACAACAATGCAGTGTAGAAAGTTGTGCTCTTAACTGTGTATTTTGCCCAGTTGTGAGTCTAAAAACATTACCATATAGCAACTGTAAGTGAGAGAGCACAGAAGCATGTAACTTGGCTAGTGTGTAAACATGACAACCGTAACTGAACATGTGTAACTGCACAAGTGAACTTAGAAAGTGCAAGCACATATCACGGAATCATGATTGTTACAAAATCAGACCTCCTGCTGTAGCAAGCTTTCCATTGCAATTCTGAGATATGCAACTGTGAGTCCTGGAAGTACAAAACAAGCAAACCAAAAAAGCTGCAAAAATACAGGACAACAGCAAATGTCAGCAATTGCTGGCGATTTTTCTCCCTCCTGATAATTCTATGTCTCCTTGCCCAGTGCCCCTCATCCATCACTGGGTCTACCAGCCACCTACTTAACCCCTGGCTTTACTCCTTAGGGCTGGACTGCTGCAGAGCTTGAGACTGTCCTATTGGTCTGGATTTTCACATCCACCTTTTATGCCCTACCCCATGTTACTTCCTCCCTCCCATTTGGTCCCTTGATGTATGTCTGAGGGGTAGGCATACAATTGAGATGAGTGCTTCTGCAGCAGCATGGCGTTGTGCTTACACTCTTCCCTTCTTTTGACACACACCTCCTAGCATGACATCACTGGCTTCTGCCAGGAATCATTACAGGAAATGCCCATGGAATCACCCACCCACCAGGGATGATAACACCCATCCCTCACTGCCATTCCATCAGAAACCAAAGGCACTAATAGAACCTGTGTCACCTGAGCTGTAATTAGGGCTTTATCCATCTGTGCCATTGAAGTGGCTGCTGTTCTCCTTTAAAGTTGATTTTTTTCAGGAGGGCAAGCCCCATACACTCCCAGTGTTGCACCCCCACACCTCAGTTACTTATATCTACTAACTCCAAGATTGCTATAGCTCATAGATAAAGAAATACTCTGAGACATGCTAATCTTGGACTTCGTATATGAAATTTCACATTTTAATACATTCAGTCTTACCGTTGTGGGACTTACATTAACAATTCTCAGAACTGCAAATGGTTACCAGTGCAGAATATGCTGGGGAGCTCTGTGAAGCATGCTTGTCTAACCATGACCCTGTACAGTGGTACACACTAGGTTCTTCTGTGTATGTGCTTTGTCCACCATATCGCACACTTTTTGTCTCAAGAGTCAAGGATAAAGACAAAAACAATCAAGGGCAAGATAAAAATACGGTACATTTTTAAGATATTGGTGATATTTATTTTGAAAAGTGATTTGTTATTTTCTTTTGAGATGAAGAAATCTATGCCTGAACTGCTTCTCATTAGTCATTCAAAATAGCCCTTACTTTTTTGGCAAATACACATTTATGGGGGATAAAGCAACAAATGAGAAAAGTCAGTGACGTTCCTGAAAATCAGGGAAAGTTGAGATGCTTATTGTCTCAAAGTACAAGTGACACATGGTGTGTGTTGTCAGCTGACACAAATATCACTGTGGCTGAATGTCACAGATGTTTAATTTTTGGGGTCAGACTCTCTAGCTGACATGCCTTGTCATATAGGAAACATGTACCTGTTGATATGGCTACAGTATGTGCAAGGGATGCTGTAACATGTCAGAACATTATAAATGGCAAATGAACGCAAACATCAGTTACCCTTATAGCCCGCAGCACCAACAATGATAAAAAACCGAAAATGACAAACTCAGAAATAATTTACCCCAACACCATCTGGAGACTGCTGACATAGGTATAGTTACAGAGATGCTTTAAGACTTACATATGAAGGTGTTACAAGCATCAGTGGGAAAGCAAGTGTGATTGTAAAATCTCAAAACAAATTGAAATTGTGTTCAGATATGCTTCAGTACTGACATATACATATGAAACACATCCACAGCATGAGTGCTATATGTGATCACACCAATGGTATATGCATATTAAAGGTTGTTTGGTAGGAACAGAAACATCAGATGTCATGAATAGAAGTAATAGTGCCTAGTTGTAGAATAAGTTCAAGACAACCATCTGTGGTTCAGAAAACCATGACATGGGTAACATTTACCTGTATCTGCTGAGTAAGTGTCTTGCAGTCAGAGTCTTTCTCATATGGACACACACTATAATCAGTGTAACAGTCTACTGGAGATTTACCATGATGATTCATTAGATAGCGGTATCTATGCATGCATGGTAAACACTTCTCTTTGGTCGTTACAGACTAAGTGCACTACAGTTTACATAAGCATGTCCTGCATATTGTGAATGAGCCATTGTGGTACACAAATATGCAAGAAATGTATGGTTCACACACAAAAGTATGCCGTATATGTGTGCATTTGTGAGAAAATAGACAGTGATGGTGTTCACCAAGCTATGGAAAGCATATACAGTTTTTTGTTCTATTTTATTTTATTTTATTTTTATTTGTTAACTGTAGTAGAATATTGGACATTTTTAGGCACAGACTGATTCAAAAATGTAAAATTTACGTAACAATAATACAAATTTACACAACTGTAGCAATATACACATTAAGTTCTCACAACACTGTACTAACAATGATGTAGAATTGTACAGCTGAAAAAAAAAGTAGGTTCTGGAGACAATATAGAGTGTAGTACACATGGAGTACAGGTCAGCATCCTTCAGTCAGGATGGAAGGTATGTCAGAGGGATGAGAAGTTCTATGGGTATAAGTTTAATTAACGGGCAGATTAATGGTGGGAGAGAGTGAATAGCTGAATGTGAGAAAAGAACAGAAGTAAGGAACAGAAGGGGTGAGAGTATGGGGATGGTAGAGCAGAAGGATATGATATAGTAAGCAGTGTAGAAGAAATGACGGTAACAGCAATTTATTAATTACTATTGCTAAGGAAGCACTTACACTGGACTTGCTTACACAGATCGTTTTTAGGACATGCAGATGTAGCAGTCCTTGTGGTTGCACAACACAGTCATGCAAAAGTGTCAGCATGATGCATTGCAGGAATGTTCACACCGTGCCTCCATTTGTACAGGCCAGTACAGTAAAGTCAAAGTCAAAGCAAACGTTATTGTCATTTAGAACTACACGTGCATCAGTTCAATCCTTGAGATTACAAAGGAAAGTGAAACAACACATACAAGTAAAGGAGTAAACATAACTAACAAATACAATACTACTCCCAATACATGCAAGAAAGAGCAGAGACATTTACCAACACTTATATATGAAAAAGATACCATCCCCTGAGTTAAATTAACTACCCTATGTAAAGGAGTAAACATAACTAACAAATACAATACTACTCCCAATACATGCAAGAAAGAGCAGAGACATTTACCAACACTTGTATATGAAAAAGATACCATCCCCTGAGTTAAATTAACTACCCTATGTAAAGGAGTAAACATAACTAACAAATACAATACAACTCCCAATACATGCAAGAAGAGCAGAGACATTTACCAACACTTATATATGAAAAAGATACCATCCCCTGAGTTAAATTAACTACCCTATGTAAAGGAGTAAACATAACTGACAAATACAATACTATTCCCAATACATGCAAGAAAGAGCAGAGACATTTACCAACACTTATATATGAAAAAGATACCATCCCCTGAGTTAAATTAACTACCCTATGTAAAGGAGTAAACATAACTAACAAATACAATACAACTCCCAATACATGCAAGAAAGAGCAGAGACATTTACCAACACTTATATATGAAAAAGATACCATCCCCTGAGTTAAATTAACTACCCTATGTAAAGGAGTAAACATAACTGACAAATACAATACTATTCCCAATACATGCAAGAAAGAGCAGAGACATTTACCAACACTTATATATGAAAAAGATACCATCCCCTGAGTTAAATTAACTACCCTATGTAAAGGAGTAAACATAACTAACAAATACAATACTACTCCCAATATATGCAAGAAAGAGCAGAGACATTTACCAACACTTATATATGAAAAAGATACCGCCCCCTGAGTTAAATTAACTTCCCTATGTAAAGGAGTAAACATAACTAACAAATACAATACTACTCCCAATACATGCAAGAAAGAGCAGAGACATTTACCAACACTTATATATGAAAAAGATACCATCCCCTGAGTTAAATTAACTACCCTATGTAAAGGAGTAAACATAACTAACAAATACAATACTACTCCCAATACATGCAAGAAAGAGCAGAGACATTTACCAACACTTATATATGAAAAGATACCATCCCCTGAGTTAAATTAACTACCCTATGTAAAGGAGTAAACATAACTAACAAATACAATACTACTCCCAATACATGCAAGAAAGAGCAGAGACATTTACCAACACTTATATATGAAAAAGATACCATCCCCTGAGTTAAATTAACTACCCTATGTAAAGGAGTAAACATAACTAACAAATACAATACTACTCCCAATACGTGCAAGAAAGAGCAGAGACATTTACCAACACTTATATATGAAAAAGATACCATCCCCTGAGTTAAATTAACTACCCTATGTAAAGGAGTAAACATAACTGACAAATACAATACTACTCCCAATACATGCAAGAAAGAGCAGAGACATTTACCAACACTTATATATGAAAAAGATACCATCCCCTGAGTTAAATTAACTACCCTATGTAAAGGAGTAAACATAACTAACAAATACAATACTACTCCCAATACATGCAAGAAAGAGCAAAGACATTTACCAACACTTATATACGAAAAAGATACCATCCCCTGAGTTAAATTAACTACCCTATGTAAAGGAGTAAACATAACTAACAAATACAATACTACTCCCAATACATGCAAGAAAGAGCAGAGACATTTACCAACACTTATATATGAAAAGATACCGCCCTGAGTTAAATTAACTACCCTATTTAAAGGAGTAAACATAACTAACAAATACAATACTACTCCCAATACATGCAAGAAAGAGCAGAGACATTTACCAACACTTATATATGAAAAAGATACCGCCCCTGAGTTAAATTAACTACCCTATTTAAAGGAGTAAACATAACTAACAAATACAATACTACTCCCAATACATGCAAGAAAGAGCAGAGACATTTACCAACACTTATATATGAAAAAGATACCATCCCCTGAGTTAAATTAACTACCCTATGTAAAGGAGTAAACATAACTAACAAATACAATACTACTCCCAATACATACAAGAAAGAGCAGAGACATTTACCAACACTTATATATGAAAAAGATACCGCCCCCTGAGTTAAATTAACTACCCTATGTAAAGGAGTATGCATAACTAACAAATACAATACTACTCCCAATACATGCAAGAAAGAGCAGAGACATTTACCAACACTTATATATGAAAAAGATACCACCCCCTGAGTTAAATTAACTACCCTATGTAAAGGAGTAAACATAACTAACAAATACAATACTACTCCCAATACATGCAAGAAAGAGCAGAGACATTTACCAACACTTATATATGAAAAAGATACCACCCCCTGAGTAAAATTAACTACCCTATGTAAAGGAGTAAACATAACTAACAAATACAATACTACTCCCAATACATGCAAGAAAGAGCAGAGACATTTACCAACACTTGTAATTAAAAAAATACCATCCCCTGAGTTAAATTAACTACCCTATGTAAAGGAGTAAACATAACTAACAAATACAATACTACTCCCAATACATGCAAGAAAGAGCAGAGACATTTACCAACACTTATATATGAAAAAGATACCATCCCCTGAGTTAAATTAACTACCCTATGTAAAGGAGTAAACATAACTAACAAATACAATACTACTCCCAATACATTCAAGAAAGAGCAGAGACATTTACCAACACTTATATATGAAAAAGATACCATCCCCTGAGTTAAATTAACTACCCTATGTAAAGGAGTAAACATAACTAACAAATACAATACTACTCCCAATACATGCAAGAAAGAGCAGAGACATTTACCAGCACTTATATATGAAAAAGATACCATCCCCTGAGTTAAATTAACTACCCTATGTAAAGGAGTAAACATAACTAACAAATACAATACTACTCCCAATACATGCAAGAAAGAGCAGAGACATTTACCAACACTTATATATGAAAAATATACCATCCCCTGAGTTAAATTAACTACCCTATGTAAAGGAGTAAGCATAACTAACAAATACAATACTACTCCCAATACATGCAAGAAAGAGCAGAGACATTTACCAACACTTATATACGAAAAAGATACCATCCCCTGAGTTAAATTAACTACCCTATGTAAAGGAGTAAACATAACTAACAAATACAATACTACTCCCAATACATGCAAGAAAGAGCAGAGACATTTATCAACACTTATATATGAAAAAGATACCATCCCCTGAGTTAAATTAACTACCCTATGTAAAGGAGTAAACATAACTAACAAATACAATACTACTCCCAATACATGCAAGAAAGAGCAGAGACATTTACCAACACTTATATATGAAAAAGATACCATCCCCTGAGTTAAATTAACTACCCTATGTAAAGGAGTAAGCATAACTAACAAATACAATACTACTCCCAATACATGCAAGAAAGAGCAGAGACATTTACCAACACTTATATATGAAAAAGATACCATCCCCTGAGTTAAATTAACTACCCTATGTAAAGGAGTAAACATAACTAACAAATACAATACTACTCCCAATACATGCAAGAAAGAGCAGAGACATTTACCAACACTTATATATGAAAAAGATACCGCCCCTGAGTTAAATTAACTACCCTATGTAAAGGAGTAAACATAACTAACAAATACAATACTACTCCCAATACATGCAAGAAAGCGCAGAGACATTTACCAACACTTATATATGAAAAAGATACCACCCCCTGAGTTAAATTAACTACCCTATGTAAAGGAGTAAACATAACTAACAAATACAATACTACTCCCAATACATGCAAGAAAGAGCAGAGACATTTACCAACACTTATATATGAAAAGATACCACCCCCTGAGTTAAATTAACTACCCTATGTAAAGGAGTAAACATAACTAACAAATACAATACTACTCCCAATACATGCAAGAAAGAGCAGAGACATTTACCAACACTTATATATGAAAAAGATACCATCCCCTGAGTTAAATTAACTACCCTATGTAAAGGAGCAAACATAACTAACAAATACAATACTACTCCCAATACATGCAAGAAAGAGCAGAGACATTTACCAACACTTATATATGAAAAAGATACCGCCCCTGAGTTAAATTAACTACCCTATGTAAAGGAGTAAACATAACTAACAAATACAATACTACTCCCAATACATGCAAGAAAGAGCAGAGACATTTACCAACACTTATATATGAAAAAGATACCATCCCCTGAGTTAAATTAACTACCCTATGTAAAGGAGTAAACATAACTAACAAATACAATACTACTCCCAATACATGCAAGAAAGAGCAGAGACATTTACCAACACTTATATATGAAAAAGATACCATCCCCTGAGTTAAATTAACTACCCTATTTCAAGTAAAACAAAGCAACTTTGAAATGCCTAAGTTATTTGTCTAATATTGAACTTGAGTGAGTTAAATAATACTAACTATGGGTACAATAAATAATATTGCACTTCCTTGGAATATATGTAAGTGTATATTGCACAAATAAATACAAATTGACTTATTATATGTCCAGACCCCTGAGACTAGTGCCCAAGTTCAGAAGTCTAATCACTGTATGGTAGAAACTGTTACTGAATCTTCTAGATTTTTCTCAGTCTCATATTACGTCACCACCCTTCCTGCTGCTACTACTGATACATCTAAAATTCTTATTTTTTCATTTTTTATAAGATTTTGTATTCCAGAATGTCTCATTTTTCTACCTCCCAAACAATTTGCATCCCCCATACTGCCTCTTTTTTGTCCCATGACATTTCTAACAGAGTACTCTGTAAAGCTGCAATATCTCCTGCCCGATCCCAGGTGCTTAAACAGTCCGTGTACAGGATGCATGTTGTCCTGTATTATTTTGGTGGCCTTTTAGATGCTTCTTGCAGAATAAAGATGTTGTATCATTGTAAGATTGGAACCTGTTACCTTCTCTGCAACCCCCACCAGTCTTTGTGCTGCCTTCCTTTCTGTAACTGTGCAGCTTCTTAACCACACTGAAGTTGCAGGGGAGGATGCTCTCTGTTGTACCTCAATAGAAGGTAGAGAGAATATGAGGAGGAAGCTTAACTTTTTTCAGCCTTCTTAAAAAGTGGAAGCATTGGTGTGCTTTCTTGACCAGTTGGCTGGTGTTTCCTGACCATGAGAGATCCTCTAAGTGTATGCCCAAGAATTTCGTACTCCTAACCACTCCACACTCTCACCATTGATCCTGAGCACTGGGTGGTTTGTTCTCCTTTTCCTGAAGTCGATGATAATCTCTTTGGTCTTGCTTACATTCGGGTCAAGGTTGTTCCCCTCGCACCAACTGATCAGAGATGCTGCCTCCTCTCTGTATGCCCTTTCATCCTCCTTTCTGATGAGCCCCACAACTGTGGTGTCATCAGCAAACTTGATGATATGGTTGGATTTGTGCTTAGCATAGCATTATTGTTCTTCACGGAGACATTCAAGGTTAGCGCACTAGAAATCATATAAGACTGTACCATATTATATACGGACATATTGGTCTGTGTTTGCCATCTCCACATATAAAAGACTGTTTACTGTGGGCATAAATTGACTGAATAGTGCTCAGAGCACACAAAGATGCGCAGATTGTCTGTTGGCCTGTAGTTCCAAACACATCATATTTCCCATGCAAGTAAATATTTTCTAAGGGGTCCAAAAGGTGAGATGATAAATCAGCAAGCAAAGGAGAGTAGTATTGCTGGAATTGAATTCATCCTCAAGTCTCGGTGTGTACCTTCACGAGGTGGACCCTGTTTTTCACAAAATTTCACTAAGACAACACTGATATACAGACTATATTTTATATAGCATATATCATGGACAAAAGTAGGCTAAAAAATGAAAAAGATAGCTGGGTGCACAAGACGCAGGATAAAAAAAATTGCCCAATCCTGGTAGGCACATTGGTGCCAGGACTGGAAAAAATTACAGTGTAGAATCTTCATTCCTACAAGGGGGGGAGGGGTAGGTCAGGCCCAGGGGGAGGATGCCTACCCTGTTGTAGAAGGAAGTAGCAGTCCACAAAAATCACAAAAACTGATAGACCAAAAAAGAGCCATACAGATGATAGAGTGGACTATTGAGGATAAGAAAGAAATTATGTCTTATTATTATGTAAGAAGCCTAGAATTTCCAGACAGAAGATATATGAAAAGATTAAGAAAGAAATTAGAGGAAAGAAAAATACTTATAGGTTCATAGGTAGGTACTAGGCTATTGGCCCTAGGGCCTATATAAACCTATCCAAAAATGTATCCTAGCTTTCGCCACCCAAGAAAATAATTTTCCTGTGCCCCTGTCGAGCAGAGCCACAGAAGTGATCCCTGGGGTGAATTTCCTATTTCCCATCCAATCATCAAGATTTTTCTTGAAGAGTGCTAATGAGGAGCTCTGTTTGACATAGATAGGTAGTCTGTTCCAGAGTATGGGAAGTCTCTGGGACAGGAATCTATCCCTCCAGCATGTTCTTTTTATTGTGGTGACAAGGTTTAGGTCCCTAGAGCGTGTAGCTCGGAGGGATTGGGATTTCTTTAAGTGGAGCATGTCCAACAGCTCTGGGTTTGACATAGCTTTGTATGTTAGGCAGAGATCGCCTCTGAGTAGGCGATATGCGATGGAGTAAAGCTGGAGTTTTTTGAGACGGTCTCTTTGTGAGGAATTTCTGTGGCCTTTCCAGTTGTTGTAGACTTCCACAAGAAAAACTGTCAGAAGCTTCATATGCATATTTGGGTTAATTAATACAACAAATCCATGGAAAGCACTATATAGACCAAGAAACCTTGGGCCATTTGGAAAAAGAAGTGACTGAGGAAGTGTAGAAATATAAAGAACAAAATCTAGAGACTTTTGAAAGGTACTAAAAAGAAATGTGATCATGGGAAAGAGAGAATTGATATGGTGCAATATTTATGCAAAGGAGAAATCACATTAATCAACACAGAAAAGGCAGCCCAAAAGAAATTTGAAGGGAAATACAGGCAAAGGCACCCAGGCATGGAAAATTTCACAATAAAACAATAAGATCATAAAGAGGGAATATAATATACAGAAGATTAGTCAAGCAGAAGTTAAAAAAATAGAAGCTGACATTATGCAATGATTATGAAGTGAAGGATTTAGTGTAGAAAGTCTAATGCAGGTTATATCACAGCATGATGGAACTACGAGTCCCCAAACTAAAGAGAAACAGAAGTAGCAGGTGACATCTGAAGAAGAAATATGGACATGGGAAAGAAAAAGAGATTTAATATGGTGCAATATTTATGCAAAGGGGAAAGCAAAACCAATTAATACAAAAAGAGCAGCATCAACGATATTTGAAGAAAAATATAGGCAAAGACATCAACGGGAAATATTACAGTACAAAAAAATAAGGAAGCAAAGAGCAAAAGTAGAAAAGAGGGTTAATAATGGAGAAGTTAAACAAATAGAAAATAAGGTTATATATTACCTGAGAAGCGAAGGATTTAGTGTAGAAAATTTAACTCAAAATCACAGCAGGATAGAGAAATGGACACCCAAATAAGGAGAAACCAGTGGAGTGGGAAGCATCTGATCCATAGCCATATGGAGATACTTTGGAGCATTCCACAGCAAACCAGTACAAAAGTTCAGCTGGAATTGCACAGCAAGGGAAGGAATAGGAAACTGTGGCAACTCTGACGCAGTCACTGTTGTGGAGTGATAGGCCAGTGATTTCTCAAATGAAAGAGCAATGGATGACACAGGATGAAACTGAAGAGAAACAAGATGTTCTGGAACTTCCTATAGAATGCCAGTAGGAAATGGAGAACAAAGAATGTGCCCTGAGGTTAGAAGAAAATGATCTAAAAGAATAGTTGTTTGATTTAATAGAGATGGACAGACATATGATTAATGAAAGAAATATACTACAGGAGGTCAATAAAACCCAAAAAGTTAGAAGTTGATAAAACAAATGAAAACAGTAATTAGAACTGTCCTTAGAGATTCATGCAATATAACAGAAGTAAGTAAGATATATTACTGTGCAGCTAAATTAATAACAGATAAAGTCTTACAACAAGAACACAGGGTAGTAAGGGAATGGAACAGGAGAAATTGAATGCCTCCATGGAAGTATCAAATAGAGAAAACAATAAAGCAATAAAGACAAGAAGTGTCACTGTTAAAAGAGTACACAACAGAGAACAGATCAACAAAAATACTCAGAAAGTAGATGTGATAAAAGCAACATGCAGTATTATAACAGATCAGGATCTATTGTGCACTAACAAATAATAAACTAAAAATATCAGCACAGGCAGAAAAACTTAGAAGATATGTAGATAAATATAAAGGAAAAGTACAAAATAAGCAATTTATTGATGGCCCAAAAAAGTTTTATAGAGAATTGGGAAACAAGGCAAAAGGAATTGAAACATCACTAAAACAGAACTAGATACATTTTGGAGAAATATCCATGAAGATTCTCTGGAACATGACAAAGATGCTAAATGGATAGAAGATGTAAAAGAAAGAATAAGAAGTTCAAATGTACAGGATATGAAATGGAATGAAGTAATAGCCAGAAAGATTGAAACAAAGTTAAGAAAAGCTCCTAATTGGAAAACTACAGGCCCAGATGCAGAACATAACCTCTCGTTAAAAGTATTACCATCTTTGTGTGAAACTTTAGCCATGAGTAAGAACTATTTATATGCATACCCTGAACTGACACCAGCCTGGTTAATAACAGGAAAAACTACTTATGAGCAAACCTGCAAGCTATCCTAAAAAAACTATAGACCAATAACTTGCCTTCTGATGATGTCTAAACTGCACACTGGAAATGATGCTGAGTCTATAGTCATTTAGAAGAAAACTCAATCATGGCAATAGAACAAAAGGGTAATAAAAGAAAGTCATTTGGAACAAAGGGTCATTTGTTGTTAAATAAAGTCATAATGGAGAACTGTAAAAAGGGGAAGAATCTAAGTATAACATGGATAGACTACAAAAGAGCATTTGGCAATGTCCCACATTCATGGATAAAAGAGTGCTTAAAAATGTGTATGATATACCCTACACAGATCGATTACATTACAGCAACCACTTTGCAGTTAAGCCATGATAAAGGACAAATTTTTATTCCAGGGATAAAAATTCAAAGGGGGATATTCCAGGGTGACTTTCTGTTACCACTGCTCTTTTGTCTTACCCTTAACTTATTAAGCTGTCTGCTTATCAGAGTAGGTCATGGCTATAATTTGGCTTCCAGAAAACAACAAAGTGTAAAGACTTCTCATCTTCTTTTTGTAGATGATTTAAAATAGTATAGTTCATCAGATGAGGAACTGAAAGCACAACTGCAAGTGGTCAAAACTTTTTCAGGTGATGTAAGTATGTCATTTTGGTCTTGATAAATGTGTAAAAACAACCTTTAAAGCAAGAAAGCTGCAGCACCAAGAAAAAATGTGTTTGGGACAAGAATGTGATATAAAAGAACTTGAGCAAGAGGGAGCGTATAAATATTTGGGAAGTGATGAAAAATCAACAATAAAACATGAACAGATGTGAATAAAACTTAGTAAGGAATATTTTAGAAGACTTAAATTAATAATGAAAACAGTGCTGACATCTAGGAGCAAAGTTCCAGCTATAAATCAATTTGCTGTTCCTATCCTAACCTATAGTTTTGGAGTGATTGACCCCAAAAGGTGGTGGATAGGCTGCACAGGAAAACAAAAAGGATGCGTCATGCTCATCAAATGATTTACAAAAATCAGTGCATACCAAGATTAAATATTCCCCTTTCTGAAGGAGGTATAGGCCTGCTTAAAATTGATTATATGTATAGATATGCAATTGTGGGACTGCATGCATATCTGCTGACCTCACAAGTCCCAAACATAGTGACATTTCTGTAACATGCAGAGAATAAGTGTGGAATGACTTCCCTGCTTAGTTAGCAGGAACATATCTGTGTCAAGCGGGAATGGAAATCAAACCAAAAGTAGATAAAAATCAGGCAGCAACTGAATGTGCCAAAAAACAAAAGAAAGAATATAAGGTGAAGGATCAGATAAAAAGGCAAGACATGTGGAAAATACATAAATATAGTTGTAAGTATAGAAAACTCTTGGAACAACCTCATGTTGATCAGGATCGAATGCAGGAATGGTTAAGGAAAGGAAAATGTAAACAAAAGATGAACGGTTACTATTAGATCCCCAAGATAAGAGACTACATACACATTGGTTTACAAAGTCCATTGAACATGTGGGAGAAACAAACAAATGTAGATTTTGTAAAACAGAACTGGAAGCAGTCACACATCTTGTTGCTGGTGTGATATATTAATGGCAGAAAGACTGTATACTGAAAGGCATGGTAATCTGGCAAGACTGTTGCATTGGGGATTGTGCAAACATTATGGTTTTGAAGTGCCAGAAAAACACTGAAAACACGAGCCACAAAGCATTATAGAAAATGATGAAGTTTGTATCACATGGGATCACCCATTACCAACAATTAAAAAAATAGATGCGAGAAAACTAAATACAGTAATCCATGAAAAGAAGACAAAAGTTGCCTTGATCATTGAAACTGCTACACCCAGTGACTAGGCAGAAACAAGGGCAATGCGGAAGAAGGATACCCAGACAGTTCCAGTAGTAGTAGGAGCAAAGGATCTTATAAAAAAAGAATTTACAGTTGTACTTAGATATGTTATCAATACATGTAACTCTGTACAAATTGCAGAAGGAGTCATTACTGTGCACATTGTGGGTGCTGTGAAGAGCACTTCTGGCTAACATCAAAGATTGAAACAACACTAATTTCATGCAATTTAATCACACTTTAAGGAACGGGGTCCATTCCCCTCAATATATTAGAAACCCAAAAGACTTGGAGAAATTAAAAAAGGAAAAGGTTTTATACAAATGTGCATGGCATGCCAACATGACAATCTGAGTCTGCATCTCACCTCGCCCACATGATGGAATATCAGTACTGGGAATAATTTGATGCATCATTTGTGCAGAACATACAGGTGTACAGTTAAGTCACTCTGTGTTTGCCCTTTACTGCTGTCTTGTCTGGAATGACCATTACAGGATTGCATATAGTGTCTGGGGCACAGTGGTGTGTGCTCAGTGACTTCATCCTACATCCCGGCAGATGTAAGCATGCTAACAGTGAGCATTATGCCAGAGGTCAGTATATGTAAAATATGTAATTCATGCATGGTTCGAAGTCATAAGTGCCAGTCCAGTATTTGCAGCACAAACTCAGATGTGCTGTCATGCATGAATCCTAATTCCAGCTTTGCATTCTTGCAAGGGTGTAAACTCAGACTTCACCAAACTGGCTAGCTTTAAAAAAACTAAAGGCATCAGTGGCCCATGTTGTGTTAAGATGAGGCAAACACTTGCCTGATTCCAGCTGAATCTGCACTTGCCCTGGGATATGGGTGTCAGAATGATAGTCAAAAGCCACACCCTCACTAAATTCATGCAGGGGGCACAATACTTGTTTGATGTCTAAGGAGTAATCAGAGTACTATGCCATTGAATTAAATTTAATGTTAATTGATTTATTTATTTATCAAATAAGTGAACTGATTCCTCCTGCAAAAATAAGATGTTAAGTCTGTGCAATATTCCGTTTCTGACTAATTATGGTTTCTTTTTTGTGATTTTAGACTCTTTTCCAACCATGAGTCAGTTTACAAGGACAAAGTTTAGTACGATCTGCAAACGAAGAGTGAAACCAAAGTATGGTCCAGCCTTAAATAATACAAACGTGAACTCTTCAATTGAAAAACCAAACTTTTTAATCACATATAAAAAGTGGTCTTTTTTATATATGATTAAACAGTTTGGTTTTTCGATTGAAGAGTTTGTTGGTCCATGCTTTGATTTCACTCTTCGTTTGCAGTTTGTTTGGTATATTTTTGGGTGAACCATTTGCTTCAAGGGCTGTAGCATCTCTACTGTTTTAAAAGTTGCAAGATATACCCCTGGATTTACTAATCTTCCATGCAGGACTTGTCTAGTCCTGTACGGAAGCAGCCGCTTAGGAGCTGGATGGCAGTGCGCCATGTATATTAATGAAGGCATGCTGCCCAACCTCCTAGGCATACACGGAGCATTTACGAGTGCAGGGGGCATGTCTGAGAGCAGAGCACTCAGAATAAACATGCCCCTGAAAAGTAGAACAGCAAAAAGTGGAAATAAATGAGCAAGGCCACTCATAGGTGTTCACATATCCCCACCAGCAGTCCCTCATGTGTACAACAGCAACAGTACATATAAATAAACCGAAGAAAACCCGTCATAATTATTGTAAATCCGAGTACAGCTAACTGTAGGTGTGCGGTTGTGCCCATTGCTTAGCTATGGTTAAAGCAGCTGAAAAGGCCGAAGAGGATAACAAGGAAGATATATGCAAATGAAGCAGCAAAGTAATAGTGTGGTGGGCAGGGTGTCTGCCTAACGAGCAAGCATTCCCGGTTTGAGTCCCACTGCAGCACATACCATTCTTCATGTGAAATCTGTATATGAACATTTTTTTTTCTCATGTATTTCCTGTATAGCCTACTAAATAACATTAAATGTGAACTGGATGACAGTATTAATAAGGCACTAGTAAGCAGGTGTAAGCACAAATAAGTAGTAGTAAGCATACATAAGCACTAGTAAGGGTGTGTAACTGCGTTTGCATGGGGGTAAGCATTACCTACACAGATTAAGCAAAGTAGAAGCTAACTGAGTGTTAGAAACTATAACCTAAGGTTAGCAGTGCTTAGCTCCGCACAAGCCTACGCACACCCATGTACAGCCGCTTTAATGTGCCGTAATCACTCAGTACCCAACGGCCCATGTTCTGCCCAGCAACAAAATAAATAACTCCTGCAAGGCAAGAACCAAGGACCCTGCACACCATAGACAAAGGGAATTACCACTAAGCGATGACAGATACAAATAAAGTTGACATTTTCAGAAACATATCATCCAGTCCTGCAACAGCAGAGAGAATGTAGACCTACAGCTAGATGGACGTGTGTCTGCAAATATATTACTATCTAAACAGATACAACATATCCATAGATGTAGTCACACACACACACACACACATATATATATATATATATATATATATATATATATATATATATATATATATATATATATATATATATATATATATCCATATATATATATATATATATATATATATATATATATATATATATATATACATATACAAATATATGAACATATATACATGCAAATGCCGACATGTACACATACATATGTCAGCATCCATACATCCACATATACACAGCAAGTTACATATATGTACATAGAGAAATGTCCTCATAGGTATAAATGGACATAGTTAGAAATATGTAAGCAAATATATACACCCACAGAGGTATATATATGGCCAGACATCTGTAGATAGCAATGGTAGATTAACAGACACATACATGTCCACATGCACTGTGAAAGGCCTTGACAGGCCCCAAACAATATACGTCACATACGAATTGGCATACCCCCCCCCCACCCTGACAAACACGACCACCCTGCAAAACACTACCAAGCTCAATGTAATGTAATACATGTGTAATTGAAATAGGGATTTAAATTAGTCCTCGGTCATGTTCCACATGTTGACATCACATCCCTCTCTCCCCCAACCACTAGGTGGCCCGAGCAGTACAGGTCCATCCAACCAAGGCCATCCACGAGCCATACATGCATTGCTCACTGTTCCGCTTCTCCCCACCCACTGCACACACACAGCCACCATCTCAACCCTGGTTACCGGCCTGTAGCTACCACACCACTACACATTGCCCCCCCCCCTCCACACTCCCCTCCTCAGGACCCATTCCTTATGTTGTCTCGACCCAAGTAACCTAGGTCTGGCACACACCGTAGTCCATGCACATAGCCATGGGTACTTATGTAACTCTGGGTGTAGACGAAAGTTGTACTCCCAATGTTCAGGCTGTCCCGCATGGAACGAATGATTATCTGGTACTTGCAATAGATTTCATGTAAGACTCTGTGTACACTAACGGATTTAGTTGTAGGTATCACAAAGCATACGTGGCACACAAGGTTGGCCAGTATGCAACATGACAGGATATGTAGCTAAATATGTAAATATGTAGAGGTATGTGTGTGTGTGTGTATATATATATATATATATATATATATATATATATATATATATATATATAGATATATACCCATAACTACATGGAGATATACCTCTCCCTCTCTGTAATACAAATGTATACATACATAGACAGACATATAAATACCCACATATAGATCTATACATATGCAGCCACCCATGCATCCACATGTCATTATATATGTGTGTGTGTGTGTGTGTGTGTGTGTGTGTGTGTGTGTGTGTGTGTGTGTGTGTATATATAGATATATATATATATATATATATATATATATATATATATATATATATATATATATATATATATATATATATATATATGTATATATATATATATATATATATATATATATATCTATACAGCAATACATATATAAATATATATGGGTCTACCTGACAACGCCGAAAGCTGACAACGCCAACGATGAGAACACCGACACCAGAAGATCAAAAACTGAGATGACCGTGGATGAAAACCCGATGCTGAGAACACCGACATGTGAAAGCGGTAGTGACGGACGTTAGGGTTAGGGTGCGAGTAAGGTAAGTTTGCGATATTGACGGACTCTAGGGATAGAGGTGGGTTAAGTGAGTAAGGGTTAGGGCTGGGTGGTTAGGAGTGTGGCGATAGTGACAGTCTTTAGGGTTAGGGGCGGGTTAAGTGAGTTAGGTGTGTGCGATAGTGTTAGGAGGTTAGGGTGAGAGAGTCTGATAGTGACAGTCTTTAGGGTTGGGGTGGGTTAAGTGAGTTAGGGTTAGGGTGTGTGATAGTGACAGTCTTTAGGGTTAGGGGCTGGTTAAGTGAGTTAGGGTAGGGCGGAGGGTTAGGTGAGTGTGCGACAGTGACGGACCTTAGGGTTAGGGTTTGGGTTAAGGTTATAGATAGTTGTGTATGTAAGGTTTAGTGTGGGTTTGTAAGGATTTTGGTGTGCTTGTGTTGTGTGTGTGCTTTTGGACAGGGATTTGTTTTGTTTGTTGATTGTCGGGATTGTGGTGTGTGGGCATGTAAGGTTTCATGTTTGTGAACTTTCGGTTATGTGGTGTCTGTGATTTGTTGTCAGGTAGACCCATATATATATATATATATATATATATATATATATATATATATATATATATATATATGCATACATATACAGATATATATATATACATATATATATATCTATATATATATATATATATATATATATATATATATATATATATATATATGTGTGTGTGTGTGTGTGTGTGTAAATATACACAGATATATAGCTAGGATATGATACAGCTGTTAAGGATTACATATGTTCACAGGCCGTGCCAATGGGGGTGAGGGGCCCAATCAACAAAAGTGTAACATGTAACATCAACCCCCCCAGCTAGACAGGTGAAACATACAAACAAACAATAAAAGTATACAAACCACTGCTTCTCAGACTACAGGCAGGATACTACCAGTGGGAGAGACCCACCGAGTCTAATTTTGAAACAAAGACAAGAATGTCCCTTGCGGGACAAGCCAAAAATTATATGGCTATTCGGCCTTGTAGCCATTACACAGATAACATACAGCAGGGCATGCATGTACCCAGACCACAAGGTTAGGGAAACCTGATGACCCATGAGGCGAGACAACATACGTGATGGGACCCAAGAAGATGGGAGTGGGCAGTGTGTACTGGTGTGTTCAGACCCAACCTGCACCCGGAGTAAGGAAGAGTGCCGAAGAGGAGGTGCAGGTGGGGAACTATGGGTATGTAATTATGGGCCTAGGTGTGCAGGTGTTGGCTGGAGAAGTTCCATGTGGACCACCCCAGGGATGTAAGCAATAGTGTGCATTGGGCAGACCTGACACCTAACGAGCAGCCACGCCTGGTGCGAGTCCCACAGCAGCAATGTCTAGTTTACATGGCAAAGGATGGTATAACCAGATGTGTTGTTGCAAACCCACTAAATGACACCAAAGAACACATGGTCGCAACACCCCACTGTAGGCATGTAAGCCAAACTAATTGGCATCACAAGGTATTATTGCTGTCTTCACCCCCACCCAGGGGTGTGAGTGTCCAGACCTACCCCCAAATGCAGGGTATATGCACAGCTGTCTCTGTAGAAGAAATGGCCAGCTGTGGACCTTCTCGTCAGCCATCCTGCACATCCCTGTACATGTCCCCTACTATCAGCCTCTCTGTGTGGCCCAATAACACCAATTACCTATCGACCCCTGTTTCATTCCTAGTAATGTTCACAGTCACAAGTAGGTGACACCCTCTACACAACTATATTGGCAGAATCCGGAATCCCCAACCCAGGTGTATTACTGCAGCTGCCCCAGACGTCACATGTAAATAACACATGAAAGGAAAATTCAAACACACTTGGATCACCACCTGCTCACCACCTGGCGAAGTCCAACACCCCCCAACTAACACTCCATATCCCTACACCAACTACTGACACTGACACCTCCTGTCCTGCCTCGCATGCATCTTCCAACACCCTGCAAACCTGCAATACCGCTCCTCCACCAATCAGTCAAATAGTCTACTATACAGTTAAAATGTCCCCCCCTCCACCTACCTGCCTACACCTTCACTCTTCACATCTACTCTACAACACAGGTATGGCATAACTAAACTTAACCCGAATACCTGAGGGTAACCTATCCAGAACTGCTAAACTGGAATCCCACTTCACCTTACACTAACCTTCGTGAACAGTCATACCTGACATGTACACCTGAATTAAGCATGTATAATACTGACATGTTCATGGCAGCAAGTGGGAGTACGCCTGTTTGTGCAGTGGTAAGCAATGCCCACACTGGTTAAGCAATGTGGAAGCCAATCCAGTGTAAGATGCCATAACTGGAGGTCAGCAAGTCTGAGCCTCATGCACACCAGTGCATACCCACCTACACTTCTCCCGCAGTACCTTAGGCATGCTGTAGCCTACAGCCCTCGACGTGGCCAGTGACAACATAATCAGCACTCCCAGGCCCCCCCCCCCCCCACCCTGCACACTATAGTCCAAGTGAGTTACCATGAAGGCATGGCAGATATACAATCAGCTGCTGTTATCACAAACATATCATCCGGCACAATCAGTCAACAGTATAGGAAATGTATGTAAGTATGTACATTAATACCAGCAAACATGTACACATTGCTCAATCACAGTATTCTGAGCAGTCTATTAGTATCAGTGAACAGTGCCTGTCCACACATACTGTGAGAACAGTGTTGTTGTTGTTGTTTGTCTTTTGGCTTTTCCCGGTTAGGGGTCGCCACAGTGGAATGCCGGTCCACTAATGATTGGCAGTAGATTTTCACAAGTGCCAAGGTGCCAGCTCGCAGTCCAACCTTCAATGAAGGCACGCCCATTTACGCATGTCTTTCGAACGCCCACTCAACCACAGGGAGGACATGCAGACTCCACACAGAAGGCATTCCCCGCACTCTAGCCAAGAATCGAACGGGAGAACCATTTGCTGTGAGGCAACAATGCTACTGCTGCAACACTAGTCTTGTACAATACTGAAGAGAGGAATGGAAAATGGGGTACACCATGGGGGCATGCTTCATCTGTGGAAGCGGGAGATGAGGCTGGTCTGGTGTGTGAGCAAACTGCTGCTTCTCAAACCCCTGTCAGGATGCTACCAGTGGGAGAAACAGTGTAGACCAGCAAAGTCTACTTGTGACACAACAACAGGTCCGTCCCTGGCAGGATGCACCAGACTTTGTGGGTCACAATGATGTCTCCACCAGTATCGGAGGAGGATCAAGGAAAGGCTCAAACGTAGAACACACGTGGAATAAATGGATGAAGAGCCTGCAGAAGGTTGCATCAAGACAGTAAAATGGAGGAGTACTGAGACATGCAGAGAGGGAAATGTGTGGAGGTGTAGCATGGCAGGGCTTGCAACTGGAGAATGGATGGATACTGTGTACGTGGAGCTTGGGGGCTGGGGAAAGGGAGCATGGGTATGGCATTAAGGCAGAAATATGCAAATTAAGCAGAACTGCAGTAGTGTAGTGGGCAGACCATCCGCCTAATGCGCACGCATTCCTGGATTGAGTCCCACTGCAGCACATTCTATTTTCCATATGAAATCGGTATATCAACATCGTTTTGCTGTATAACCTACTAAATGACATTTGTACTTGAACAGGAGTACTGCATTACACATAGACCCACTCACTATTCAAAGAACATGAGATGACACACAGGTAAGTATACACAGACAACCTTTAATGGTGTATTTTACAATAACGTATGCCATTACTTACAGCACATAGATCTTGACTTATTTAATCAGTGAGGAATGCAAGGCCCACACAAAACCGTAGATGCAGACAGTACGGATGTATAACATACTATGCTGTCCAGGCCAAGCCCATCAATTCGTACAACTGTAGACAAAGGATTTGCCATCAATAAACAATAACAGATGTAGTTCAGCAGCTGCCAGTTACACCCTGTAATCAAGGCCTAGGGGGACATTTATTACCTGTGCGAATGTCTATGTATCTGTCATATGTATGGACCCTGACCAACAAATGTCATGGGAGTCCATGATATGACTGGGATGATAGCAGGAATGCGAGCAGTAAATAATAATAGGCCAATACCAAACAACCCCTAACCGTATCACAGCAGGACAAAGCCAGCCATATATGTGGAGGACAGAGGCAGGAACACAAGGCCATACTCGTAATATTGCTGTTACACACCCTGCAAATTGCTGGTGTTACAGGATTCGTTACAACATACCCTTATGCAGGAATAACACATCAGGAACACAAATGGAAGTAGCCATGTACTGATAGCATGCAACAGACAGATTGCTGGGGATATATCTAGGACAAGACCTGTGTGGTGCACAGGCAAAAGCAAACAGACAATCCACTGGCCATCATGTGGATAGGCCCACTGTTGAGAGCTATGCAGACAGACTGCATTCCATCCTAAACTACTATGTACATGCAAACACTGCAAGACCAGCAATATACAATGCACATAACAACACTAGTCACTCTGTAGGTCTGGAACTTCTTAAGATTGTATAGTTGCCCTGTGTCTGCAAGCCCCACTGTAATAGGTACTGCAACCTGCTGTCTGTAACACTGCTGCCCACATACAGGAAGGATGTCCTTCATACTGGGACAACGTCCACATGAGTAAGCAATTTATAGTACTGGGTTGCCATGACAATGGTTAACTGAATCACTACACAGCAGGCTGCACGCAGTCAGCAACTGTTGCACACTGGTGCAGAGCCCATCACCTGATCGTGTGCATCACCTACAAAGCCATGCTGAAATCCATTCAAACCAACTCATTTGCTCTACTGGAGAGGGAGAGAGACAGAGAGAGGGGGGGGGGGGAGAAAAAGGAAATATAAAACGAAACTTACACACAGTGGGAAACAAAAACCTACAAGCCAAAACCTGGAAGGCATCACACCCGTCCAAAGAATAAAAGGTATGTAAAACATAACTGTATGTAATTTAATGTAGTATGTGGTATAGATTAATATGATATATGATGTTAAATGTTTTATATGTGCCATCTATTGTTGTCCCTGTAATGATGTCTCACTGAACAACTGCTCTGGACAGTACTGTCTGTCCCTGTAAGCAGTGGGACATACCCACCAACTGTGCAGATCAGCAGAATGACAAAGATGTCAGCCATAATATCTGTGTATGTTATGTTAGTGTGGACAATAGCTGGTGGTGGAAGTACTGCCGTCATGATAGACACATGGGTGTCAGAGCACACCACTTGCAGGGCAGTCATGTTAATGTGTAATGTAGCATGCACAAATGCTATAGGTGTGCAATAGGTGTACCAGCAATCTCACACCATATTTACCACCCTAATGTTAGTCTGTGTTCACATGTGGCACCTGTCTGTGTTGCAGCAAGGCAGAACAGTGTAGCTGTGAATAAAAGACAGTTACAGAATGCGGACCATATCTGTGTGATACAGAATGTGACGTGTATGTGTATAGATACACAGACACTCGTACAGACATAGGTATATCAACAATGTACAACATATATCTACACATATATGTACATAGATGTATATTTATACACATATATATAGTGGCACTGACAATGGCATGCAGGTGAAATAGTCTGTAACAGGCCAGAAAAGATAAGTGTCCCCACAGGGAGCATGGCTACAAACACATAGCACAAAGCATGGCACATACACATAGCACAAAGCTGGGTACAATACAACATATGTCCCAATGGTAGGTAAGCAGCTGACATAACAATTGCAGTCTGTGAACTGTTTGTTGTAGCTGATATGGTGGGGTGAGACAAATATGTGTATTAAGAACTATGGCAACCCAGCTGTATGGGTGGCTCAGACCTGTTTCCATCTTTGTCTTCCAGGAAACATGATACATAATCGTCTTCTCACATACAGTGCCACTGAGACAGAGATCATTATCGACCACCTGGTACAGCACTATGAACTGCTGTTTGGGTGGACAGCACACGACTAGCAGGAGAGGACCACCTTGTGGAATGAGCTAGTCCACAGGGTCAATTATGTCGGACTGCATAACAGCAGCTATGAGCAGGTCCGGCATCATTGCACTGACCTGCTTCGCCATGTACATCATGCAAAACTGAGATGTCATATACATAGTCTGCTGCTGTGTAGTAGTAATAAACAGTTTTGTATAAGCTGTAATATTGTGTAATTCTACTGTTGATGTAATGTAATGCTGCACTCACCTATTATTACTGACATCAGCTTTCTCACACTCATATGTAGGTCCCTCCAGGATACCACCACTGCAGCAGCCCATAGCTGGTGAGTATGGTTCATGTTCATGCATGATGATAAACTGGGCATGTAATAGCTATGGGATATCCCATGCACACATCTAACACACCTACTCATACTGCATGCTGTACATGTTCACGTTTTTTTGCTGTGAAATGCACTGCATCACAGTAGAGTCCATGCTGGGGTATCGGAAGGGTACAACAAACACATGGAAGATAACAAACATCCTGTCAATGCGCCATGTGTCCACAGGGATGTGAAGTGTGGCAGGACACATGGCCTGCAGAAGGGACATGTGTGACTCAACACCACCATGGCTGCAGCTGCACACAATCAGGTTAAGCAAATGTTGCAGATGTAACCCTGACCCCACAACACTCATGACAGCAGTGTGTGCACTCCAAGGGATGTGCACATGAGTGGACCTTGCAACCATGCAGCAGTCTGGGACATGTGTAGGGCACCCCCACAGCCATGGTAGGACTGCTGGTGTCAGTGTAATAGTCATGTACTGGTCATACATGCACTGTTGATGTTGTGATCTGTAACACAGACATCAGGCATCCACAACTGATAGCTGTTCACATATCATCCCAGGTATGAGTTGCTACAACACATAGGGGCTGTGAGCATTGGAGCTGACATAACCAACACAGTACTATAGATGCATCAATGGTTTCTACACCTGTGAGGTATGGTACACAGTACAAGGCAGGGTGTGGAACAGGTCAGCAGTTACACTTTGTACATGGGAGCAGTGTTAACACAGGGAAGGGCCATCACCTACCAACACAGCCCATGCCTCACACACATGTATACTGCTGCTAGCATGATGTCACTATAGTTGCACTGCATGCTGTTGAGCACCATATATAATGCATGTTGACAGAAGGGTAATGGGAGGACTGTGTGTACAAATGTGTAAATCCACATGTAGGAGTGTGGTGTGTGTGTGTGTGTGTGTGTGTGTGTGTGTGTGTGTGTGTGTGTGTGTGTGTGTGTATGTCTCGATTGTGTTTGTAAGTGCAATCTAGTGGAGTGTGGACAATGCATGTCAGATGTGTGTGTACATGTGTGTGCATGTGTATGTGTGTGTGTGGGGGGGTGTCCATGTATGCACAGGTGATAGTGAGATTGACCACATGGCAGTACTTCCCCTTGGGATTGTGGTGTACATGGAGTGAGACATGGGACACCAGGACAACCTGTCAGGTATGTGAACACAGGACAGCTGATAGCATAACAAGGTCTGTAGCATGGAGCATGCATTGGAAGGTGCAGTACATACCAGGTATATACATCATATTGCCAGCAGCAGATAGGTAACTGGCTACCCACATATGCAGCACTACAAATGCAATGGGGAATTACCACAGCACAACAGTGAGTGTATCCAGGTAGTACAGTTGTCCGCATGATGGGTCACTTGTGCAGCAGATGTGGCATGGACTGAGCAAGACTGTAGTATGAGGCTCTGGTGTGTGACATATGTAGTGAATGTAGCAGCCTCAACCATATAGGGACCTCGTACATCATTGCTGCCCATACTCAGGGTAATACAAGGTGACAGCAGTGAGGCCATGTACAACCTATTCCACCCAAGTTAGGGAGGCGATGGAGTAACAGGTCAGGTGTAACCGCATGTGTAGATACTGGAGCAGAATTATATGTTAATGGATAGTAGTGATGCATGTAGATTAGCAAGTGTCATGCAGGATGGGGAACATATGTAACTGATTGTGGGACTGTCTGTAAATGCAGGGAAATTGAGGTAGTAAGGTGGCTGTCAGTGCGTGTATGAGTGTGTGTACTGTTATACAATGCTGTACAGGTCTTAATGTGTGTATTTGTTTCCCCCACAGGTGGCAAGGTGGGCCAGGGTCCCTCCTGCACGCAAACTGAGGTAGGTGTCCCTACAGACACCGATGATGATGATGATGATGATGATGGTATAGGTGAGGTACAGGTGGGGTTGTCAGAGGCCAACACTGCACCAACATGTGTCATCACCCTCCTAGCCACACCAAGCCCACAGACAGTTACAGTGCTCCTACAAACCCCATCACATGTGGCCATAGCAGAGGGACAGTTGGCAGTTGGTGGCTATGACCAGGAAAGTGTGGTGTCATTGCCAACTGTGTTGGGTCACAGTCGGCTTAGCCAGATGTTCAGAAGGCCACCACATCGGCAGATGTACCATGGTGTTCATGGGAGGACTGCAGGTCATCATGCTCTTGGCAGAGGCGCCACAACTGGTACCACCAGGAGCATGTTTCAGGCCGTAATGGAGGCACAGGCATGTATGGAAATGCACACCAGACAGGGCCTGAGGCTGCAGAGGTCTGCTTTCACAGCTGTAATTGGCAACCTCCATGAACTCACTGGTGCCTTCCGTGAATATACCGAGGTCATGGATAGACGGTGTGGTGAGATGATTACCCTCCTCGACCGTGGTATGTCTGTGCTGGAACATGTGGTGGGAGTGGTGCGATGGCCGTGTGAATGTAGGCCAGAGACACCAGCAGCTGGAGGTCAAAATGGATGTGCCAGGATGCCCAGCTCCTCCCCTAGTGACAGTACCAGCCCCAGCACACCAGAGGGGTTGCTGTCTACACTACACCACAGCAGGCCTTGTGCACATGGCCCTGGCCAGTCCCAGGCGGGAAATGATTCCAGCAGACATATGTCATCATCAGGGGAGAGTAGCACCTCAAGGTCTGCACCTGCGCATGCCAATGGAACTCCTGGCAGGCACAGTCAGCGTGTCCGTGGCTGGAGGCAGTGAACTGCACACCCTGCCAGGTATGGTCTGCAGCTGTCCAACATCACCCGTATAGGGCAGCCACATGGCGGAACTGTGTATATGCATACCCACACACTATGCAACCACACCTAGGGAGACCCCATAGCGACACACACCACATCACCATGCCCCAATCAATGAACCACACCCCTCACCCACACACATGTTTGGACCACCCTTGGCCTCTGGCACACCTGCAACACACCCTGTGCATATGGTGATACCTGTGTCACATCCCTGTCATCCATAACATCGATGCAGGGACAGGCTACTATGGTTCTGATGCACATGGTGACTGTGATAGAGTGCTGCAATATACTGCAGTTTAGAATGCAGTCAGGGGTAATGTATACTGCATACATGTCAGGTAGTGTAGCCATGCAGCTAAGATGACTTTCACACACCCTGTGCATATGATGATACATGTGCCACATCTCTGTCATCTATAACATCGATGCAGGGACAGGCTAACATGGTTCTGATGCACAGGGTGACTGTGATAGAGTGCTGTAATGTACTACAGTGTAGAATGCAGTCAGGGGTAATGTGTACTGCATACATGTCAGGTAGTGTAGCCATGCAGCTATGATGCATCTCAGCTGTTGATAATACCAATTGTTATCCCCATACTGTCATCCATTTGTGCTGTAGGCATACATGTGTCAGCAGGAGGATGGTCTGCAGTCATATTCCACAAGGGTTTGTCAGTGTGGTGACACCATGGCTGTGACATATGTGGTGCAATGTTGCACACATGCCACAGGTATGTATAACAGTTACTGGCCGTGCAAAATTGACCAGTGGCCTGCTGGTACAGGTATATTCTGCACCCTTATGTCAACCCATCCACATACACACACATCCTTACTTGGCGACACTGTGTCTAGACCCCAACCTAGGTATGTAGTACTACTGAACTGTGTGGCTGTCATTGCACACACAACACCATCTGTAGGGTGAGGTGTGTACCAGGTCATGTGCTACATGCAGACCATCCACAGACATGTACAATATGTTAATGGGGGATGTAATGTTTGTATATGGAGAATACATAGTGTGTCATACCATCATATACACATTGACTGACACATAATAGGTAGAAACACTTCTTAGAAACCTGGTTGTATAGGTGCTAACTAAGTAGTCCATGTGTCCAATGCATTACAGGTAGGCTGCACACAGCACATGTGTAACTGGGCTGTATCCTATCTGTTACCTGTATGAGTGATGGTGACATTGGCCACCTGAGAGTGGTATGTGGGCCATATACCAGGTGTACCATGGTGTAAAGACAGTGTACACAGCACCCACATCCCCCACTGGAACCCATCTTGATACTCTGACATACCCACTATCACACATTGGCCACAATGCCAAAACAACCCATTGCATATTACAACAGTGGTATCACAGAGATATGCATGTGATTCACACACCACAGGCATAGTAGGGTGTTGCATCTCATTGCCACACCTATGGGTGACAACAACAATATCCATACTACTGTGTGGCAATGTGTATTGTAATAGGAGTATGTGGACTCGGAATGGTGTACCTTACAGATATGCACACATGCACACATACACACATGTTGCAAACCTCAATGGGATTCCCATGCCTACCGACCCATTGGTACAGCACTGTTGTGCTGGTACTGCAAGGCACATGTAGCTGTTAGGGAGAGGAGTGTAACAAGCTACATGTTACGTTAATGAGGTTGAGTGTTACCACACACTATATGAGTTGTACAAATAGGCACAAATAGGCATCCCCCAGCCAAGCACATCCATCCTGTAATACACTACCAAGTGTCAGAGATCCCATAACCAGGGCCAGTGACAACATGGGCACATGATGTTACCTGTACTACATCCCACCTGTATGATATCAGGCTGGTATTGGTAACATATCATGCAGTACAGTCTGGCTCCCATGGGTAATGTATTATGTGGAAGCCTTAAACATTACCAGGCTACAGATACACAGACACAGATATGCAGATACAGGTATACATATTTATAAATATATATATATATATATATATATATATATATATATATATATATATATATATATATATATACACACATATACATGTGACTGCACATACACACGCAGTTATAGGTACAGTAAGATACATAAGTGGAAGGTACACACAATATGGAACAGCCACTATGCCTACAGTTGACCCCTGAATGACTGGACATTGTATGTGCCACCCATACAAATGACAATCGTTGCCTGTAACATACACCCACAGAGACATTATAGGTAAAACAACACCCACAGGTTTGCAGACATGGAAACCTTTAATTGTGTACTATTACAGTTCTACATGCCATGCCATATAGCTGTTCAGACACTGACAACTATATCAATAGAGTGATGCTACAGTGGACCAGTTACAGTTATACAGTAGTCTGGAAAGGTTCACAGCTGTTGCTGTCCAGGCCAAGCCATTCACATTGTACAATAGGAAAGAAACACTGGGCCACAGGATACCTAACAATCAACAGTATGTAATCCAGTTGTGCAGTTCAGCAGCCTCTATCTACAAGCTGTACAAACACAGTAAGTTGTATAGATGTCATATGACCACATGGGTTGTAACTGCTACATAACATGGCATAACTGACACCATCATGAGTACACCAACACACAGAACAGTTTGTATGGCAGGGGGCAGTAGTCCTGCATTACCCAGATTCATGTCAGTAATGTGTATATAGGTGAAGTATATGGTACTGTACATTCAGATACCTTAAGGCAGCTCAGCCCTGATACCCCCACATTTTGTAGAAGCCTAGGTCATTTCTGGTGCTCCCCCTCAGACTCAATAATACAAGGCTATATACCACTGTTACATACACTAGGCTCTGCAGTGCATGAGAGCACACATGTATTGTGTAGGTGGCACCCACACATATATGGCCCCAGCCTCACCCTATGTGTGGGGGTTACAATGGCAGTGGACTGATGGCAGACATGGCAGTGTGTTATACTCCCAGCCCACTATGGATCAACCACCGACATCATGACATATGTGCAAAGCTTGGTTTGTAGGTGATGGACAGAGGCTGGAATACAGGCACATATGTGGACAGCTGTTGTCATACACTACACAAGGTGCAGGTGTTACAGGATAGTCTGTAACATACCCTTAGTCAGGGAATTGATGGTAGAGATGGTCATGGATGTAGCCATGTACCGGTAACATGCAGCACACACACTGCCAGTGTATTATCTGACACAAGACCTGTGTGGTGGACAGACAAGACATGATAGCACAGCTCCAGCCAGCATGAGGGTAGGCCCACAGTTGTGTGCTATGCAGATGGACTGCATTCCATTGCAAACTAGTATGTACACCCACACCCTGTAACACCAGTACTGTACTTCCTGATCCTCCTACAAATATGTGGCTGCCCTGAGCATGCCAGTTCTCCTGTAAGGGGTATTGCTACATGCTGTTGGTAGCACTGCTGCCCACACACAGGATGGATGCCCATCACACAGGAGATGTAATGGGACCACGCACACATGATGTGGACTCTGTAGTAGGAGTTTGCTATGAAAGTGTTAATTGGGTGTAGTACACATGTGTAATCATATATCTGGCTATCTGGATAGGTATATGTGCATATATTCCCACCATATGCCCTGGACATGAAGTGTAGGCCAACCCCAGCCCATATGTTCCCAATGTTGTAGTTGCAGGGGATGTCAGGTATATATAGCAGGTATACTAGTAGACTATTGCTACTGTCATTGGGATTGTCTTCCCAGAGATGGTGTGTGAGGGGGGTCACATCTGCTTATAATATGTGTGCCATTGGTTACTGAATGACATCTAAAGGACATCCGTGTACAGTACCGCTGCTAGCATGTAATGCCACTGTGGACTGCAGCAGAGATATTGGCCAAAATATGTGGAGGGTCTGACACAGTCTGTACAGTCCAGAGGTATACACATAAGCCCTTAGTGCTACACATGTGTACCATGCCAGACAATATGGATGTGGATGGCCATGTAGATGGGTATAACACATAATGACTGGTATACAATGTCCACCATAGGTCATGCATTCACACACCCTTGCCTGGCCTGTAACAATATGACTGCAGGTACAGGGGTGCCATGGCCACATACTACACAATAGGTATTGACATACATCTGCACTGCATCCCACTGCCCTGTCAAACATACATGACTGTTAGGGGAGGGCCGGCAGCGGGACATCTGGCTAGTATCTGCACATGACATCCCACTGGGTAGGTACACTCAGCTGCTAGGCATGTCAAAATGCACTGTGCAGGTTGCAGGCAGACTGGCTCAACACTGGCCTACATCTCCCAAGGGGGAATGCACACGTACCTGCATATAAAGCAGGCTCAACAGGCATGTCACAGCACAGGGTAAGAGACACCTGTGTGACAGTGCATATCCACAACCAATGTGAACACAGCCACAGCCACATATGGTTAGCTAGCATGGTATTACAGTATATGGACGATGTGTTCTATACCATCCTCATATGTGCCACTCACAGAATGACCCTACATATACTGGTCTGCTATACAGTTTGGTCTGGTGGCTGTCTGTGGTATGGGACACATGTGTTTATGCCCTAAAAACATGTACGCCACTACAGTACCATACAGTGGAGCAGCATGTAACATCTGATAGTAGGGGAACTAGAACAATGTCATCTACCATAGCCTGTACACAGGCTAAGGTACATATCAACACTACACACACTGTCAACATTCACCATAGGTACACAGATCTCAGTACCGTACGAATATCCACAGAATGTGCAGGTAATGTCATGTAATGTAACCCCTACTGTACATAACATATGTAGCAGTCAGATATATCAGTGGCTTGTTCTCAGATATGATGCCACAAAGTATGGTGTACAGCACATATGCACCACTTCATGCATGACATATGTACAAAGGTTGACAGAGGTGTGGCTGGGAGCACATACACAGGGGCAATATTGACATGTTGCTGTGATAACCACATTCATTTACTGTTGTTACAGGGTTGTTGCAACATATGTCCTTTGAGGGATATGACGTCTGTGACTACCACAGCTTTCTCCATCTACTGACTGCAATCCTCACACTACCTTCAGCAGTCAACAGCTAGATTCTCCGTGGGTGACACATGCAACCACGTACACAACACTGCCCAGGCTGCAGATAACCCTGCAGATGGAGATTCCCCATAAACATGGAACTGTCATGGCAGGTATTGAGACATGTACAACAGCCATATCCGCACAAACACTGTTAAAACAGCAGTATAGTGGCACTTACAGTATGTACTCAGGTCAGGCACATCCACTTCCTGTTTGCTGCACTGTTTCCACAGTGTATGTTGTCAGAGGTACACTGCAATCCATCTGAGATGCTGTTTGCCACATGACAGATCTAGTTCCTGCTCACAGTGGGTGAAAAGGGCCAACACCACCATGATGTTCCTAGGTATTGGAGTGTGTTTCCATACAATTGGCTATGGGAATGTTACCACAGCTGTTTCACATGCAATCAGTTAGGGGAGGACTGCAATTTGTGCAGAGGCCATCAGCTGATCATGAGCATTACTTACATTACACATGCTGCTGCCTAAGCAAAGCAGGTGTAGGTCTCCACATCCACCTGAGAGGGGGTGGGGGATGCAGACAGAGGCAAATATGTGTCAGGGAGGGTAAAACTGAAGCATGATTGTGTTACACACCTAGCAGCACAGGGTATCAAACCCCTGACAACTATGTAGTGTACTTAGAAAATATATGTGATGGTGAGTGACATCTGCAATAGGGATACAGTAGCTGCACGATAGGTGACACACACCTGCCTGTCGGCATGAACAGGTGCCAACGTCAACACAGCCACACTCTCACAAGGACATGCACACAGTGACACACATGGTAGGGCCAGGTGTACAACTCATCAGTTCTGGGATTGCTACATCACATAACTGTGCAGGTATCCCATGCACCACACAGGTCATATGGGGGCTCTACGGGTGAAAGGTATGGGAAGGTGCCTGTCATCAGACAGCATGCTGCAGTATGCTGATGGGGGTTGTAGGGAGTGTGGATGTGAACATCTGCAGCATGCAACACACACACAAACACACAGGGTGCCAGTACTGACATGAATGGGTGCATGTCTGCACAGGTGTTTGGTATTCAACTGCACCAGATGGCTGTCCAAAGCTAGGTGATGGGTGTACCTTGGCATCAGGCCACATGATGATGGTCTGCATTGTGGCTCAGGGATGTAGTGTTTGCATTTGCTCACATGGGTGGGTATTGTATCCCTCATCTGGTCACCTGGATGACTACTGTGTGTGGGCAATGCTGTGCATCGCTTGCCATGCTTGTGTTCCTTCATCCATGACATGGATGATGTCTGGGATATGCACACCTCCCACATGCATGTACAGTGATATGTGGAACTGCACCTGGGGTGTCCGGCCCATGTTGTGAACACAGATTATCATCAGATGTGCCAGTCCTGCCCACCTGTGGTGGGAGCTGGTAATGGCCAGCAGCTTTACCCTGCACCTACATGGAGTGCATGCTATCAGCATTCCTTGGTGTCAGTGGCATCTGTCCATACAGGAATGTTGTCAGGCATGGTATGTCCATTGTGGGTCACATGTGATGGCACCACCGGTGGTGCAGGTGTCCATTGGGGAACATGGGGGAGGTGCACTGTCTGCATGTATGTGCATATTGGACAGATGGACTGGGTGTCATGCCCTCTGTGGCCCACCGCTGTCACTCCATAGTTACTATCAGTGGCCAATATGCAGTGTACTACCCACATATTGGCTGCTACCTAGGCATGTTTGTATGTATGACACATGGGGTGAGAGTGTGCTCTGGGTAATATTGGGGTTGCTAACTGTGATTGCCTGGCCTTGATGTCACATGTCTGGGTATGGCTCTGCACCCTGGCCTCTCAGCCATATCACATGTTTTATCCCTGTACAGTGGACATTATGATATATAGTATGGCCAGCATATAAGAAATATGCAAAACCAGCTCCACATTGGCCACACAGTCACAACCACCTCTACACAGGATACGGGTTACAAACACACACTCCCACACACCTGTCATGTTTGGGAGTACAACCCTTACCTAACTAGTGTATTACACTACAGCACTACACAGTTATAGTATGTGCCCCGGATATTACTAGAGTAGTCCTTGCCCAAAAGTGCATTTCACAATGACTGACATTAGCAAGATTGCCAAAGTAGGGCATTTGAAATGACTGCGAGAGATTAGCCTAAAATGCATTGCTCCCTACACAGACAGTGGCACACATAATACATCCAGAACTGCCATGTGTGGGGATGTAACCCAACGACGCTTTTAATTCACAATACAGCAGTATGCAGTTACAGGACATGCTATGGTGATTACTGGTCTACAACCTTTCCAGAGGTGTATTTCTAGGTGTGTGACATCAGCAACCTTGCCAAAGGTGAGTATTTGACTTGTAAGGTGTGTGAGTAGCCTAAAAAAAATACTCTCTACACAGTCAGTGACAGACAGACATGAACACATACACACACACAGTTGCCAAACGTGGGTATTTGACTTGTAAGGGGTGTGAGTAGCCTAAAAAGCATTGCTCTCTACACAGTCAGTGACAGACAGACATGAACACATACGCTCACACAGTTGCCAAATGTGGGTATTTGACTTGTAAGGGGTGTGAGTAGCCTAAAAAGCATTGCTCTCTACACAGTCAGTGACAGACAGACATGCACACATACGCACACACAGACTCACACCCGCACTGTTGCCACGTCTGGGGTTTGACCTCCTACCTAACTACATTATCACACTACAGTAATACGCAGTTACAACATGCACTACAGAGATTACTGGGTTACAGCTTTCCCAGGGGAGTATTTCTAAGTGGGTGACATCAACAGCCTTGCCAAAGTTGGGTTTGTGAAATGTAAGGGGTGTGAGTACCCTAAAAGCATTGCTCTCTACACAGTCAGACATGCACGCATACACACACAGTTAGCAGGTCGGGGGCTAGAACTCCCAACTAACTCATTAATCACACTCTGGCCATATGAAGTTAGGGGACGTGCCACAGAGATTACTGGGTTACGATCATCCCAGAGGTGTATTTCAAGTTGCGTAACATCAGCAGCCTTTCCAAAGGTGGGTACTTGACTTGTAAGGGGTGTGAGTAGCCTAAAAAGCATTACTCTCTACACAGTTAGTGACAGACAGACATGCACACATACACATTCACAGTTGCCACTTCTGGGGTTTGACCTTTTACCTAAATACATTATCACACTACAGCAGTACGCAGTTACAGCATGCGATACAGAGAGTACTGGGCTACAACTTTCCCAGGGGAGTATTTCTAGGTGGGTGACATCAGCAGCCTTGCCAAAGTTGGGTATGTAAAATGTAAGGGGTGTGAGTACCCTAAAAGCATTGTTCTCTACACAGTCAGACATGCACGCATACACACACAGCTGGAAGGTCAGGAGCTAGAACTCCCAACTAACTCCTTAATCACACTATGGCCATACGATGTTACAGGATGTGCTATGGAGAATACTGGGCTACGATTGTCTCAGAGGTGTATTTCAAGGTGCGTGACATCAGCAGCCTTGCCAAAGGTGGGTAGGGTGTGAGTAGCCTAAAAAGCATTGCTCTCTACACAGTCAGTGACAGACAGACACCCACACATGTGCACACACAGACTCACACACGCACAGTTGCCAGGGGTTTGACCTCCTACCTAACTACATTAACACACTAGTATGTAGTTACAGCATGTGCTACAGAGATTACTGGGCTACAGCTTTCCCAGGGGAGTATTTCTAGGTGGGTGACATCAGCAGCCTTGCCAATGGTGGGTATGTGAATAGTAAGGGGTGTGAGTAGCCTAAAAGGCATTGTTCTCTACACAGTCAGTGAGAGACAGACACACACACATGAACAGTGACACACACTCACACACACAGTTGCTATGTCTGGGGTTAGAACTCCTACCTAACTAGTCTATCACACTACAGCAGTATGCAGTTATGGGACATGCCATGGAAATTACTGGCCTACAACTCTCCCAAAGGTGTATTTCACATTGGATAACCTCAGCAGGCTTGTCAGGGTACCGCTATGGGGTGACCGGTGTGTGCATGTCCCATACACCATTCATGAAAGGGTGACACGCCACAAGAGGCCACACATGAGGTCATATGTCACAGGTGCATGTATAGGGCAACTAGCTGACTATGTCTTTGTACAGCCATGTTGCACAGCTGGCAAGTGGACCACATAGTCTGTGGTGCTGACAGGTACTGGTTGCTAGTAACTGCAGTGTGTGACATCTGCACCTGATGTGTTTGGGGCCCTTTGGCTGCGTGGGACAGGCATGGATGGCTCCTTGTCATGGTCACCTTCTTCCACACATCTATATCCATCTACCTTTGGCTTATTATGGTGTGTTGTCCTTACATATATGTCTGTATTCCTATCCACTGTGTGTGCAAGGCATGAGTGGTGCATACTGACATGTGTCTGCACTAACAATTGCAACCGCTGGATGTGTCTGGTCCACTGGTGTTTGCATACATGGCCTTCATGTGTTTAAGTGTGTGAGCATCCCCAGTATGACCTTTCAGTATGTTGATGACTGACATTGCCTTCATTTCTCTAGGTGTGTGAGCATGCCCAGTAAAGCTGTCTGTTTTGCATGTGTCGAGCATGTCCGGAGGTTTGTACTGCACAACTGACCTTTGTGTTGTACACCGACAGGTAGCATGCTTTGTCTGCAGGGTATCTGCCGATCATTTGGCATTGACTGTTGCAACATGTCTGCATAGCAGAGGGGAACACCTGACTAGTTCTATGTTTCTACACAGGATTGGGGGGCGCACCTGACTGTTACTATATTTCTATGTGGGGTGGGGGCCACACCTGACAGTTGTACACATTTGCTAGGACTGTACTGGTATGTTCTGTAGACCATTTCAGTCAGTAGTCATACCTATCATGCTGGCTAAACCATACCACTGTTCTTATCTTTTCATTGCATACACATTAGTTTCTGACTTCCTAGCTGTCACAACTGACATCCCACTACCTGGCCTGCTGTAGTCTGTCCATGTAGGCCTGCATGGAGGTTACCCATACCCCTCATTCAGAGGCCATAGTACGGCATTTGTTTGTGTTTGTCTACACCTACACTGCTGGCTGTTACTGTTGTTGGGTATGTGACCCCCCCTCCTGACTGGCATGTGTGAGTCCCTTATCTTGTGGGTATCCCAGTATTGAGAGTGGTGCTGCAGGGCTGCCTATGTTGGATGCATGTAGTACACTGCCTATGCATCGTTAGGCACAGGTAGTGTAATGTTTGGCATCCCTTTTACTGTATGCGAGAGTCAGGGAGAGGTGCTATTCCCTGGATCCCTCCCTTGTCAGTGTATGTGCTATGTGTTACCTCTTTGCCAGGGCCATGTCATACAGGGCACACCTCCTTCTGCCTACTGGGGCAGGCTCAGGTTGTTCCTCCTTCGAGTCACTCTGTGCCTGTGGGGGCTATGTGGCCATGCCCTTTGCTGCTCCTGCTGCAGCTGTTTGCGCAGGATCATATTGTGTAGCATGCCATATACAAGGATGATTTGAGTACATGTAGTTGGTGAGTACTGCAAGGCTCCACCGATGTGTCCAGGCACTGGAACCATGACTTGAGCATCCCAAACACATGCTCTATTATTATTCTTGTTTGTGCATGTGCCTCATTATGGAGTTCTTGTTCGGGTGTGTGTGCATTTCTGATGGGTGTCATCAGCCACGACTCCAGTGCATATCCAGCATCCCCCACTAGGTGACCGTGTGGGATGCCCCCATTGGCAAATTTCTGGTACAGCTGCATCAGATACCAGATGTGGAAATCGTGATAACTTTCAGGGCAGCCAGCACACACGTTCAGTATTACGCCCCGGGCATCGCACATGACCTGGCAGTTGATGGAGGGGAAGCCCTTGCAGTTGATGTAGACCCTACCCTGCTCGCCGGGTGGTGCTTTGATGTGTATGTGCATGCAGTCTATTGCACCCACTACCTCAAGGTATTCTGCTATTTGCTGGAAGACACGCATACTGCTGGCCAGCACCTCACGAGTGAGGGGAAATATACGTGCTCACCGACATGTGCTGCCATGGCATCCCGGAACTGGTGGAGTACCTTGGATGTTGATACCTGTGAGATCCCCATCATATCCCCAGTTGGCCTTTGGAAGGTACCTGTAGCTAGTATTGTTAGGCCTACACATACCTTTGTTTCCACTGGGATGGGTTCCCCTCTGTTAGTTCTGTGTGTAAGGCATTGCTGGCACAGCTCAACAATCTGCTGTAGGAGGTCCCTGTCCACCCTATAGTGCTCCACTATCTCCAGTTTAGTAGCCCTTGGAAGGATACGCAGGGTCTGCACACTGTTCTCCATCTCCTCACTGTGGGTTGGTCAGCAGCATTCCTATCCTCACCACCCTCAGCCTCTTCCACAAGTTGCATGATAGCTATTGCAGCCCCTAACATTTTGCTGTTGTGAGTGTTAAAAGTTCCCCACTTGTTTATACCGGTGGTGTAGGGTGTGGGAAAAAATGGAGGGGTAGGTGTTTGCATAGTTTATAGTGGCGTTTTGGGCTGGGCTGGTCTGCTGCCTGTGTAATTGGCTGGTTCTGATATGTTTCACATGGAACCAAACCTAGTACCCCTTGATTAACTTCCTACTGCTGCTTTCCCTTCCCATTGCCCTTTTGTTTCATCCAGAGGGCGCGCCGCACAATCGGTGTACTCCAATGTGCACACTGCTGCTATTTCCTGGGTTCACTTCCTTTATCTTCCTGTAGATCCCATTGCGCAGCGCGCACACCCACTTACACTTTGTCATACGTGCTGGGCAGGTTTAGGCACACCCCCTGGCTTTGCTGTGCTAAGCTGGATGCAACCCCGATCCACAGGGCTCCAATCCACTGACAGTATGCCTGACACTCCCACACATGATGTCACCTATCTCCTAGTCTTGCACTCAGCTATTCATGCTATTACACTGTTGGGACCTGCCTCACATGCTGGGGAAAACTGGGATTCACTATCCTTGCCCTCATTTGCATAGAATTGCCTGCCAATGCATAGTTACATGTGTCACACTGTGCCTCCCCCCTTAACCACTATTCACTGGCCAGGTTGCCTTTTGCCTGCCATTGACTTGCCTGGCGGAATACTGATTTTAGTTAGACTGCTTTTTTTAGGTTTATTTTCTTATTTTCCCACTGATCCCGTTTGTGCGCCACTGCCCTATGCTTCAAAGACAGTGATCGGCAGACATATCATAAAAGTTGTATTTTGTACATTTTGCATTGTTTGCAATGCCAATGGCCTTCTATTTGGCCATTGGCATGCTTCCTCAATAATATGCAGCCTATATTTGGAGCTGTCATAGCTCCGTTTTGGAGTTTGCAGTACCGTACTCGGTTACTAACCAAGTACATTTCTGCATATTACGCTAGTCCTGCACCCCCTGATTCCTGCTTCCTGGATACCAGATTTACCTCATTTGCATGGTTTCCATCTGCAAATGGGGTGATTTGCATACGTGGGCTGGGAATGTGCAGCACTAGTGCTACAGCGTTCACGCACTTCAAAAGTCCACATACGTGGATCACTCGGCCGCCATATTGGCAAAATTTCCTCTTACACTAATCATGCATGCCGTGCAAGCTTTTGCGAATCCGGGGGATAGATGATTTAATTAAATGCATCACCAGAGAAAGATGGAAGAAGGAAAAATAGAGGAACCTAACAACACTTTATCATTAGTTTTGTTAGGTCATAACTCACTAATGGGGGGGGGGGCAATGAAGCTTGATTTTAGAGAAACTTTTACTCTGTGAGTTTTCTGTGGCTTACATATTAGAAAATCCTATGCCAAGTAACCTAGGAGTGCGATATTACTGGTTTTCTTTTAATGCCGAGTATTTTATTAGTTTAAGATTGTGCACGGTCAGACTTTGCATATCTTAAGTAGCAGTGATAGTGGGGCACAGCTATCCTACACACTTGGGATACAAAAAGGTTTACCCCCTAATTACATGCTACATCAGTGTTTTTTTTTTTGATAATTTGGGTGTGGATGCAAGTTATGGCAGGTAATTTCCACATATCCATGGAAAAGAAAGTAGTATATATGGTAGACAAATATATTTTATACAAAACTTGTGGAGGGAATGTTTAGGGTCTGCAATGACTCTGGTCAGAGCATGCCTTTAAGGGACCAGTGCATTTTGTTATGTTTATTGCAGAAAAGGTAAAAGCATGTTCACAGATTGTCAAAGTGCTATACTTATTTTAGCATTCATTCAAACCAGATAAAAATATATTTAGTCTATTTGCTGCTTACAGAGCTTAGGAAGATAGGGAGCTAGGTGCGTCCTTTGATGTTCAAAGTGAGTAATCCATATATTCATATTCCAAGGGATTTGTGCAGTCCTAGTTATATTCTCACTGACGAGTTGTAACCTCATCCACATCACACCTGTCCACCTGTACAAAGCTGTCAGTTGTAGGATGCATTGCTTAGTCACAATGCTAACTTGGTGATGTGCCGTAGGTATACATCTACACCTTATCAGTGATGCCCCTTATTCTCATGTACACACTAGCTACACGTTGTACAAATAGTACCATAAATTACTATTTAGAATTCAAATGTTTTTTAAATGTATGGTCACTTTAAAAGATCTGTTGATTCGGAAAGATCCTCACTGTTTACATAAACTGCTTACCGCAGTGAGAAACACCTCATTATCTACATCTTATTAGCATATTAACCAATATCAGCTTTCCATCACTAGCATTGTCAGACTTGATGGACATAGTGTTTTGCCTGGCTGGCCATGCATCATGTTCGCAAAGGCACCCTTACACACACACACACACACACACACACACACACACACACACACACACACACACACACACACACACACACACACATATCCTCATTCCCAGACATTCCCACATGCACAAATACACATCTACCCAACAACAAGTAAGCCCTCCCCAAAATCAGTCACACACAAGGAAACACTCATGCATTCACCCATATGCTTGCATCAAAGCTCGCACGTGCACACACACACACACACACACACACACACACACACACACACACACACACACACACACACACACACACACACACACACACACAAACATACACGCATACACTCACACAAACACACAAACACAGACATACACACACACACACACACACACACACACACACACACACACACACACACACACAAGGCTTCATTCATTCTCCACAAACACAAGCAAGTCCACACACATACACATGTGCATACACATACACACCACCACATCTTTGTTGAACTTGCTTGAATTGCAATTTCTTCCATGAGTGAATGGATGACCATAGTGGTTTGATGGTGTTCACTTTTTCCTCCAACAGTGGAATCTACTGTTGGACTGACTGCTTTGGTATTGAAGGCAGTTATTCATGCACCATTGACAATCTGGCAGCTGACAAAATTTAACTTTCCTTCCTTTTCACATAGGCTTATCCCTGCAGGCGAACTGATGAGATGATAGCCATGTGGCAGCAGTCAGTTTTACTTAGCACCACTAGGAGAACCACTGTACTACTGTAGCCTTGCACTCCATTGAGCTAGCCCTGTGATATCCTGCTACACATGTGTATCCATGCTTGTCGGAAGGTTAATCCAATGTTCTGGAGGTAGGTGCCTGAGATATATCTACCATTTCACTTATGGGCTGCTAATTGGATCTGATGCAAATATAGCGAGGACAATGGTCATCTTACACTTCATTGGGATTGACTATCCCTGTGTGAAATGCAGTGTACTGCACATATCACAGATGCCATGTTGGGTGGCTCTGTTGACCCTACATCTGGCCAATACACTGTGCAGCTGGTATAGTCCATGAATTTCTTCCTTTTATGTGGCCTTCTCTACAATTTCCATTATGTACCCAGTCTATAGCATGCATTCCTGTCTTTCAGGCCACCCACATAAAACATCTGCAGCATGTCTTTTTGTCTATGCACTGTATAATGTGTATATGTTTGCTTAAACTGCATTGCATTGCATTACATTTGCTCTAAGAGTATAGCCTAGCATAACTGTCTTATACCTTGCTATGTCTGTCTTATGTAATCATGGCTTTCTGGCAGAACTTACATCTGTGCAACACAAATATGCCCTATGTAATGAATTTATGAATCCAGATCAATCTACAGAAAGACAGCAAGAAATAACAAATAGATATTAATACTTTTGCATGGTAGCTTTATAATACATTGAGTTAATGAGCTTACTTGCTCAATTTAACTCAGGTGGAACTAACCTTAATAGTACATATAATCCCAGATTCAAGAAAATGCATTTGTGCAGTGTATGTACTAGCTTAGAAATAATAAATGAATGTCTAAATTTAATGAGAAAAGAACAGGCACCAGTATACGAATGACAGTAAGCAGTCACAGAGGGCTTTCTAGCTAAATATCATAATACTGAATTTAGAGGAAAAGTATACAGGTTTAACATGCATTACAGAATTAGTGCCCTGCATTCTAATGCATTGAAACAGATTGCTATTGTACATAAATGGAATATAAATAATAACTCTTTTAAGAAAATATCGTTAAACATTACTTTTGTAGAATCTAATCCAGAATCTAAAGTTATATGCAAATATTTAAGATCACCAACAAATCTGATGATAGCTTTTGCCCTGTCTATAACTGTTCCATCATTAGAGTTGGCAAACGGGTCTATATTACATTATCAAAGTTTCAAAACTTCAAATCTGATATGGTCAACACCATATAATCAAAATCTTGAAACACTGAAAATGTAATAAAACACAACAACCTACAAAAACAAACCATTTAAATGCTCTAAACAGGGGGGCATGGCCCCCCTGCACCCTCACACCCCCACTACCTAAATATACCAACTCCGAGATTGCACTAGCGTGCAGAAAAGGGAAATCTTCCCATTCCGTGCTGTACGGAGATCTCTGTTAAAAGATTAGAAGTTTCAAGACTTTGATCATATGGTGTCGACCATATCAGATTTGATGCTTTGAAACTTCACTCTTCTGATATAGACATCATCAAAACACATGGTTTTACTGGTTTTTGAACACTTCCTTTCTAAATTCATCTTGCAAAGTCATTCTCAAGCTCAAAGCATGCTGAATCTAAGCAATACCTCTTTCCATTTTAGGACCATAAACAGCAAGCAAATATATATGTTTGAATAGTTATTTTTGGTGGCACATTTATTATTATTGTGAATAATAAGGGATAAATTATATAGCCTTGTGAGACTTCATCATATACAAGCAATAGGGCTCATACCATTTCTTTGCTATGTGTAGACTTAAGTTATATTCAATAAAACATGCTGTACACATTTGTCGATGCAACTAGTGTTATTATGTTTACCATATTTTTTTCTAATAACAAAATGCAATGGAATCCGCAACGTACATACACGGTGCAGTTACATTTTGTAAATATTCTTCCAGAGAGTGGTTGAAACTGGTATTGCAGCTGTTGTGAGTGCTGCAAAACCTCAGTTGCTGAACATGAACAAGACAAAGCTGTGATGGTGAGAAGGTGTTGAAAATGTTATTCTATAAAAATAGTGGGCAAATGTTTGCATCAGTCTTAGGGTTACATGACTTCACCTCTTCTTGTGGGCCTTAAGACATTATTCAAACTTTCAGCAAAAGCTTTCTTTGTTGTGGACAACTCTGCATCTACTATTGACATCTGTTTTTTGCTTTAGCCTTCTAAGTTTTCTTGACTTGCCTGTAGTTCTTCCCTCATTTTGCTAGCACAGTGCTCAGTTGTCTGATTATAATGTGCTTCTGCATTTTTGATACAGTAGCATTAACATGACGTATATTTTGTACATTGGGTTAATTGGCATTTTCTTTATTCATGGACACACCAATCTTCACTAATTCCACCTGTGAAAGTATAGACTGAATTCCTACAGCCACTGATAACACACCTGGTACTAAATGACTAACTGGATCCCAGAAAGTAAGCTGCCTATCCTACTATGGTGATTTTTCTTTAAACCTGATAAAGGAGATAGAGGACCCTACTGCTATTGCACACTTCAACATCAGCCTGCTTATTTATTTATACATATTTATTTAATGAAATTGGCAGCTAAATAACATTAAACATGCAATCACCTGCACTTGCCTGATACTTTGTAAAGTTTGACAATGAAATGGAGTGGTTTGGTTTAGAGGATTGTCTTATTCCGCAATCAATATTTGGATTGTCCTAACCATAATGAGTATCTTGGGCAGATGTAGCCATCTTTTGCTACATAGTAAAATGTTCATCACATCATTATAACCCATTTATTAAGCCAGTTATACTTTGTTTACAGAGTTAGAACCACAAGGCCAATAGTTTGTTTTCAGGAGTGACCCCAAGGTGGTATTCATTTAGACTAGGAGAAGTTTGTTTATTTATTTGTTTTATTTATTTTATTTTATTTGAATTTGTTAACTGGGGATAAAACACTGATCACAACTCAAGTGCACAATTTGAGTCTGAACCCAGGAGAGAGTATTGCAGTAGAAAATAGTCTGAAACTAAAATTGAACAAAATGAAGTCAAGGAAAGTAGCAGGCCGAGATGAGGCATGGCAGATATGATCACGATATTGGATGAGTTAGTTGAGAGATGGCTGCTGAGGGTATTCATAGTAGTATGAGGAGAAGGAATATCCCAGATGACAGGAAAATAAGCATCTTAGTGCCAATGTACAAAAATAAAGGAAGCATTTACAACTGTGGGCAGCACCGAGGTATGAAACTGTTGCCTCTTTCAAAGTGCTGGAGAGGGTGACTAATAAGTGAATAAGCAGAGAAGTAGAAAGTAAGATGGAAGATGAACAGTTAGGATTCATATTAGGATGCAGCAGAACTGACACAATGTTTGCAGTGATACAAATAGTGGAGTAGACGTTAAAGATGAGGAAAGAGTTTAACTCGGTATTCTGGGACGTAAGAAAGCAAACAACAAGGTCCCAAGAAATTGGACTTTGGTAGTCCTGTGATGGTTCAGGGTCCCAGTAACACTAACAGAATTAGTGCAGGGTATGTGCAGGGACCCAGTGACACAAATACAAACAGTGTTCATACTTACAGTGGGAGTTGGGGGGGCATCAGGGTTCAACTCCGAGTCCACTGATGTTCTATACTGGTGATGGACTAAATTAGCATACAGGTTGGAAGGGACAAATCAACAACGTTGCTGTACTGAATCTGAACAGGCACTTCAGCAAATGTTATAGATTGGAATGCAACTGAAGGCATATGCTATGAATCTGATTATAGACACGACAGTTGTCATGGTAGCAAATGGGAAATCAGAAGAAGCTGAAAATTGATATTTAAGTGAAAATAGTGGAGCAGGTTAACAGTTTTAAGTATTTTGGGCAGGGTGGTTTAGGAGAAGAGAAGTCTGAATGAGGAGGTCACAGCTCAAATCAGAGGGGTTACAGCCAACTGGAACAGAGTATTAGGGGTAGTGTGTGATAGAAGATTGCCAAAACAACCAAAAATGACAGTGCTGCAATCATTACTTCTGTATGGTATAAAACCTGGGCAGCAAATGCAGAATAGCTGAGGAAGTTAGAGGTGATAACGATGAAGAGCCTGATATGGATGGTAAGATATACACTGTGGCACAAAAAAAATAAATTATGACATTTCAGCAGAAACCAAAGTTGCTCCAGTTGCAGAGAAGCTAAAAAATAGATTGCATTGGTTTAGGCATGTGCAGGAAAGCAGAAGATGCTTTGATGATGAAGAAGATTTCTGTGACACAGGAGGAAAGGAAGAAGACATTTCGGCATGCAAAAAAGAGAGGGATTGTATAGTACAGCCATTGACCTTCTGTGTTTGGAGGAGTCAGTTGAGATGGTTTGAGTGCCTTGTGAAGTTGCACTCTGGCCACCATGCCTAGGAGGTGTAGTAGGCAACACCTACTAGACAGAGTCCCCAGGACAGACCTAGAACATGTTGCTTGGAGTAGATTGCCTGAGAAACTGATCCCCTGGAATAAGCTGGAGACTGTTACTGGGGATAGGGAGTTCTGGTATACCCCTTTCAGCTTACTGTCACTGTAATCCTTACCAGGACAAGTGCTTTAAAAATGCTAATGATGATGTACAGCAAGTTATTGTTTTTAATCACTGGGCTATTGCAGAGAATTGACTGGTGCTGGCTTCTGCGCTCACCCAGGCAACAAAATGAAATAAATAAATAAATTGTCAACACAATGTATTAAATACAATTATTTTTTTATTTTTTTTTTTCCATAATAAATTTTTATTGAAATATATTTTCCAAAAACATTACAAAAATACAATAAACATCACACACATAATACACTATAACTACTACAAACCATTTATACAATATCTACATGAAATGCTTCCTATATTTAATATATTCCTAAAATCAGTATCATGCTAATATAATATTGAAGACCTTTTCCCATATTTCAGTTATTAATATTTTGTTAGTTTGTTTCAGAAGTAATTTATGTGCTAGTATATGCTTTATAGCCACAAGTTTAAAATTATTCCATGATGTCTTATGTGGTTCTAGCCAATTTGTGGCTATATAGAGTTTCATCAGCAAAAAAATATTCATACAAATAATAGTTTGCGATCTGGAAAGCTCTCTTGGAGGAATGTGTAGAATCATAAATTCCCATGACAGTGTAGAACTTTGATAACCCATCTTTTGCAGTTGTACTTTAAGAGAGTTCCAAAGTTTGTAAATGCGTATATAAATACAATTATTTTACTATAAAACTTCACGGCTCACTGTTAATGGGACGAAAGACCTGAAATGCTTTTTCTTAGTAAACGAATTGTTTATGAAGATTTTTTTCCATCTCACTTCCAATTAATTTTCCTTCTCCACTTGGTTTAGATATGTCTTCTGGCTACATACTAAATCCTAAACTTAAAAAAAAAGTTTGCTGCTTTTCCCACTTTGCTTCACACTCAGTTTACTATTAAAACTCCTCTGCTTATTGACTCTGTTGACACACTTCTCACTTTCTCTCTATTGTCATAGTTATTTTTGAACAAATGCTGTTCTTAAATGCAAGGCATTTGGGGTAAATCATAAAAGTCACCAATGGCTCTTAACCCAAAGACCTGCTAGCCACTCATTTTCAGCAAATACACTTTTCCAGCATTCAGCTGTTTGCAAGATTTCAGACTTATTAAATATAAAAAAGAAAGATTCGGCAGTTAGTATTCTCCAGTTGTAGCCATGGCAACAGCTGCTTACTGCTCTTCTTCTCCTGGTAGAAGCAAAGATGTCGCAACATCTGACCATTATCTGTATTCATTGCTACCCCGCTCATTCCTTACCTTAACTTATTCCATTCATCTGCTACATTTATGGTATTAAAGTGCAGAATTAGTAGCTTTGCCCTCAGATTTAATCTCATTCTGTTAATCTCCTTAATAAGGTTAGTGTTATTTATGGATAAACAAACAACTAGAACAGTGAATTGATCCCTCACAAATATTAATACTAAATATATTCATAGACTGTAGTGCTGGTAGACATACAAATGTGAAAACAGCATTGCTCCTTCTTTTGTCCTTCTGATATTATTTTTTGAAGGCCATTCTGAGAGTCATCACCTTTCTAGTGTAAGATGTTCATCCAAAGCTAATGCAGTCTGTCAGCATTACTAGCCTCCCACGTGAAGAATAATATTTTAGAAGAGTATTTCTCAATTACTCAGCAGTAAGTGATCTACTTGCTAAACCTAAAAGAATATAGTGACCCCTAGTGGCAACAAATATACAGGAACACTTAAAGGAGATGCATTTTGAAATTACTTTTACTTCTGTTAACAAACTGCTATTTTATCCAAGCAGGAAACCATTCCTGGTAATATGTAAGAAATAGAGAAATGTAGAATTTTTAGCAGATTGAACCCCTTTTCCATACCCTTGCACATGATCCCAAGTGCAGTCCACTATTAAAATCTTATGACATTGTTTGTTCTTTGCAGGGTGAATTATGGCGTCATGGCTATTAGTCTATGAAAGTTATGCTAGCTGCTCACATCTCTTTCAGTAAAGCAGCTTTGTTGTTTCTTTCAAGCTTTTCCCTGCTGGTTCTATGCACAGTAAATTTGCCTCTAAGCACTTCATCATTTTAACCTCACATCTGTATGTGATCTCTCTGTTTATCAAAGAAGCTTCATTCATTTCTTCTGTCCATGATGTATATCATATAAAATACAGTCTATATAGCAGTGTCGTCTTGGTGAGCTTTTGCGAAAAACAGGCTCCACCTCATGAAGGTACTCAGCAAGACTTGAGGATGAATTCAATTCCAGCAATACTACTCTCCTTTGCTTGCTGACTTATCGTCTCTTTTTATTGTTAGCCAGAAGTGCTCTTTGCTGCACACGCAATGTGCCCAGTAATGACTCCTTCTGCAACTTGTATGGAATTGCATGTACTGGTAACATATCTAAGTATGATTGTAAATTCTTTTTTATAAGACCCCGTTGCTCCTACTACAATTGGAACTGTCTGGGTATCTTTCTTCCGAATTGCCCTCGTTTCTGCTTGCAAATCCTTGTATTTGATGACTTTGTGGCTCTCTGTACATAAGACACTGTAGTCACTGAGTATAGCAATTTCAGTGATCAATTTCTTTTTCTGTGTAAGAATTTTGATTGTCTCAAGGTGTGTGTGTGTGTGTGTGTGTGTGTGTGTGTGTGTGTGTGTGTGTGTGTGTGTGTGTATATACACACACACATACATACCTTTTCAAAGATTTAATTGTTCTTTTTTTGTCTACAATTTTAATAAACAAATACATGCAAAAAAGATATATAAACTTTTGAGTGGTAGCTTAGATTTTTTTTACAGGGCATAATTGGGTCTAATTAAATTACTGGGAAATAATAGCTGTTCATGCTTTCCAGCAACAGATGAGTCAGTTGTTTGGAAAGTGCACATCTATGTGTATCACATATTTTAACTTCAATTTGACTTAGTTTACATTTGATCCGCTAAAGGAAACATTGTAGTGTAGAGGCTCTTATGAAGTTATTTTGAAGCTCTTCTCAGAATAACACTTCTTATCAAATTAACCCTTCTGTTCGAAACATTTGCTGCCTTTGTTTATTTCAGTTAAACAGGGAAATAGAAACTTTAAGTACATGGGTTTTAGAGACAGAAGGTGATTTTACCTGATTTCCTCATATTTCTTACTCTGATAGTACAAGGAGTAACCTCATTTTCCAGTCTTGGAACAGAATGTCCCTTTCCCAAAATGACAGATAGTACAGTCAGGGCCATATTGAGCATGGCAAAAATGCCTTTTTGGTACTGAGGCTCGGGGTATATTTGTTTGACTGAAAAGACTAATGAGCAAATACTACACACACACACACACACACACACACACACACACACACACACACACACACACACACACACACACACACACACACACACACACACACACACACACACACACACATACTTTGTATATTGCCTGTGTTGCCACACTAACACTCACTTGGGAATAGGATCTTACTTCAGCACAAAGGCAGTAATATGATCAGCAGAGCTAGATTCAACACGCATTTCAGTAAGAGGCAGCAGTAATCTGTTCCACAGAACTAGATTTGACACTTGTTTAATATGAGTCAGTGGTAATCTGTTCCACAGAACTAGATTTGACACTTGTTTAATATGAGTCAGTGGTAATCTGTTCCACAGAACTAGATTTGACACTTGTTTAATATGAGTCAGTGGTAATCTGTTCCACAGAACTAGATTTGACACTTGTTTAATATGAGTCAGTGGTAATCTGTTCCACAGAACTAGATTTGACACTTGTTTAATATGAGTCAGTGGTAATCTGTTCCACAGAACTAGATTTGACACTTGTTTAATATGAGTCAGTGGTAATCTGTTCTATAGAACTAGATTTGACTCTTGTTTAGTATGAGTCAGTGGTAATCTGCTCCACAGAACTAGATTTGGCACCATACCTTTTAACCTCTTAGAGCTAAAAATCTGGACAAAGCCTAAAATGATGGGGGGACAGATACGGACAGATTTTAAATATTGCTCTTACAAACTTAGAAAATTGATATAATAATAGGTTTTGCATTAACATGAATTTTCTGAAGGATATGGAGTCTTAAACTTAAATGTTTGTCATTATTTCATGACTCCAATCCTCAGCTATTTGCCAGAAAGAGACATATATTAGGGGGAACACACCAAAAATATGAAGCAGAAATAATGGACATTCTGCGAAAACCTGTACAGTTGAGAGGTATGTTTGACACTCTGTGAATCAGCAGTAATCTGTTTTACAGAGCAAGACTCAACACTTATTATATAAACAATAATCTGTTCCACAGAACTAGATTTGACACTTGTTGAGTATGAGTCAGTGGTAATCTGTTTCACAGAGTCAGTGGTAATCTGTTTCACAGAGCTAGACTTGAGACTCATTATGTAAACAATAATCTGTTCCACAGAGCTAGAGGCAACTCTTATCAAGTATATGAACCGACAGTAGTGTGATGCAAATAAAGGCCACATCCAAGTGCCATTGGCAGCATATACTATCTAAAAGGCGGTGCTCTTAAAATTGGACTTTGAAAGCATTTAGAAGGTGAAGCTCTTGTTTAACTTGAGTTATTTGTTTGATGGAAAAAAATGATTTCTGGTATTTAGCTGTCAGATTTTTTATCACTTGGTTAAAGGAAAAATATCTCAACTGGACAATGTAAACTTTAAACAAGGGCACAAAGAATAAGAATACAAGTAAGGTATGAAACATGCAGTGTGCAATAACTGAGTCAGGTAAAGCAATTCCTTGCAGATGGTTGTTGAAACTTTACTTATTATTATAACTATTTTAAACTACTGGAGTACTACAAAGAGTCTGGCATACAGACAATTTATACAATGGAGCAAGGACAATTTGAAGAGTACAGAAAAGAGTGGAAATAAAGGGGTTGAATGGACGTCAGGCTATAGTTATAAACTTAGAAAAGTAATAGTAAAATAATGTTGTATTATTTTTAAAGGGAAAATGTTAAGTTGTCAATCTCGCCTTCATTCTTGCTGGATGGGTTCGGAGCCGATCCTCGGCTCTGACTCAGCCACTTACAAAAGCTCGAGAGCTAATTTTACCAGCTCGAGGCAACCCTATATCCCATGATGCAAGGCGGAGACTACCCAGATCTCATTTGCCGCTTCGCTTACGAGGTTCCTCTTTTACCAGCTCCAGGTAAGTTTTCTTCAAATTAAGACTTTTAGTCTCATCCCTTTTAGATTTTATTACCTTAGTTGTTTTGTGGACCTTAACATTTAATTTAACCCTATTCCCGTTAGTGTTCCCTATTTCTCGGGTTATTTATTTATCCCTTTCCCTAGGTTAGGCCTTAAACCTCCCCCTTTCCTAATTTTTACTGTCAGGGATTCTGTGTGTGTTTGAGTGTGTTGTATCCCTGTTTAGATTTATATTATTGGATTGGGTGTTATTTTGTGTGTGTGTCTGTGTTTCCTTGTTACTTGTGTTTCCTCGACACAGCTATGTCGAAGGACACAAAGGTCTCAGGCTTCAAGAAGTGTGACTCGTGCTGTCAGAAGATGTCTCTGACAGACGGTCACACTTCTTGTGTTTACTGCCTGGGACCTCTGCACCTGCAGGACTCTTGTGCTATCTGTCATGCCTTCAGCCCAAGAGTCCTGCAGGAGCGCAGAAATAAATTAATATTGAGGGGCTTATTTAAGCCTGAGAGCTCCCCGACTAAGTCGGCTCCGGGGAAGCCCTCGAAACCAGTTAAGCCTTCGGCTTCAAGTCCTAAGCCATCGGCTACTGGTTCTTCTTCTTCAGTGTCGAGATCGTCTCTGGCCAGAGCCGATCCTTCTCTTTTAGAAGTCACAGTATCGGCTCCATCCGGCGCCGATACTGCCAGATCTGGGCACTCAGTGTCGGCTCCGGCTGGATCCTCGGCTCTTTCGGCTCCACCTATCTCTAAAAAGAGATCACGATCCCCCTCATTGGAATCGATATGTTCGGCTCCGAGATCACCCCTGCTCTCAGAGCGGAGCCATCGGAGCCGTTCTTCTCGGTCATCCAGGCTGTCTGATCACGACCTTGAGAGAGTGGTGAGTAGACTATTAAAGTCTCAGGCATTGGCCCAAATGCTCCATAGACGGTAGCTATCACACATCCACCTAACATTCCTCCTTCGACTCTCTTACAGAGCTTGGAGCCGGAGCTCCTCGGAGCCGTGACTGTTGTAACTTCGGAGCCAATACCACCCCCCGTTTCGGCTCCATCATCCTCTGCTCTGATTTCCTCCTTGAGGCCTTCATTGGAGGGATCTGGGCGTCTGGTCTCTCTCGTCGGGTCCGAGGGGGCGAGTGGCATCGGACCCTTGTCCAACCCCGTTCTCCCTCTCGGGGCTTCAGCGTTGGTGAGCTCAGCCCCGACATCTGCCTCAGAGCTGTCCCTGTCGGTGAGGCCTGGAGTTCCTATCTCTTCGGAGTGGGAACCTTCTGGCCTCTCTGACAGGGGAGCCTTCGAGGTGATGAGGAGTGTACTAGCCCCTGGGCATAGTCAACGGTCAGTTCCATCAGCTCCTCCCACTACAGTACCTGCTGACGTGTCTTCCCACTCTCTTGCTCCCAGACCCAAAGATCCAACGCCTCAGGTTTCCCCATTGGGAATATCTTCCTCTTCCGAGGCTTCTCCTGATCCATCAGGTGAACCTCTGCGTAAGAGGACATGTAAGAGGAAACATCTATACTCCCCTGAGTCTATTACATCTGATACTGACTTGGATGAGTCGGAGGGATCCCCAAGGTCCCCCTCTGAGGATGTCTCTTTCTCAGACATCCTTGAACTCCTTAAGCAGAGGGGGAACTGGCCTTCCCTTAATCCTTCCGAGGATGAGTCAGTATACCTGGAGGCGTTCGGGTCTCGACCCTCCACCTCCTGGGTGTCTCCGCCTTTCGACCCTCTTATGGACGTGGTGGCTCGGAAGGCGTGGATGGCCCCGGATTCGGTGGAACCTATTCCTCAGAGGCCTTCTAAATTCATTATGGCCCCACCTGATAGGCAATATTTGACAAAAGGTGTCCCGGTTGATGCCATGGTGGTGGCTGCAGCCACCAAGAAGGAACTAGCTGATCCTTCAGTACCTGTCCATCCTCCTAACATGGATTCTAGGACTATGGATAGGTACAGCAAGCGGATTTTTTTCTTCAGTGACCTTTGCCATGCGATCGCTGAACTACTTGTGTCACTTCACCCGCCTTCAGAGAGATGTTCTTAAAGAGTTGGGAGAAGTGTTACAGGATCCGTCAGCTGTTGGGTCTCAGGATAAGATTAACTCACAGCTAGGAATCCTAAACTCCATTGTTAACTCCTCCATGTGGCTCATTTCATATGCAGCCGATGGAGTGAGTAGGGCCGCAGGCACAGGAGTGGCTTTAAGACGTCAATCCCGGATGCGGCTTTGTAATTTTGCAGATCCCTTCAAGGCGTCCTTCACGAACTCTCCCTTTGATGGCTCGACTTTGTTCGGACCTCAAGTGAAAGACACCTTGACTAGATGCGAACAAGATGGCAAGACTCTTTCTGCCGTAGGAGTCCGTTTCTCCACTCCTTCAAGACATTACCCTAAAGGTCAGAAGGGAGGGAAAATGTGGTTCCGCAAATCTCAAGAAGTCACGCCTGACGCACGAGGTCAGTTTACCCCCAGAGGCAGAGGGGGTAACAACAACAAATGCCGCCCTAGGGGCAGAGGGGGTCCACAGAATCAGGGTAGCAGGGAGCCTCTCTCTGACAAACCCTTCCAGCAGCCCTGAGATGTTGCCCGATTGTCCACCTTTGGAGGCAGTTGGGGGAAGATTATCGCTGTACCCCAAAGCCTGGCTTTCCCTTTCTCAAGACAAATGGGTACAGTCGATCATATCCGAGGGTTACAAAATTCCCTTTATTCAAACCCCAGCTCAGCAAGAGGGAACCCTTCCAGACATTCCACCTGGTCTAAGGGAACTAGCAGTACCAGAGATTTCAAAACTGCTAGCAAAAAGAGCCATCCAGCCAGTCCCAGCAGACCAAATAGGATCCGGTATCTACTCAAGGTTCTTTTTAGTACCAAAAAAGACAGGGGACTGGAGACCAATATTAGATCTCAGCAAACTAAATAAGTTTGTAAAGAAAACAAGATTCCGGATGGTCACACTGCAGTCCATTCTACCCTTTCTGGGCAAGGACAATTGGATGTGCTCGGTAGATCTTCAGGATGCGTACTATCACATAAAAATTTACAGGTGCTCCAGAAGGTTTCTCCGCTTTCGGCTGGGGACCAGTCACTTCCAATTCAGGGCCCTGCCTTTTGGACTCACTACAGCCCTCAGAGTGTTCACCAAATGTATGGCAGCAGTTATGGCTCACCTGAGACGTCAAGGATTCCAGGTGTTTCCATATCTAGACGACTGGCTCCCCACTGCCACCACCAGGCATCAACTTCTCCAAGCCAGAGATTACACCATTCACATTTGCAGAGGGCTAGGGATTTCTATAAATTTCAAAAAATCTGCCTTGTCACCTTGTCAATCTATTACTTTTATAGGCGCAAAATTGGACACCGTACAACTTTCAGCAAAGTTAACAGACCAAAGGATCTTGGACATTCAAAATCACGTCTAGGTGATTCTCTTCAGCAACAAAATTCAGGCCAGATTTGCTCTGAAAGTATTGGGTCTTATGGCAGCCGCCATAACACTTCTTGCTCGCTTTTACATGCGTCTTCTACAATGGATGCTATTCGCCCAATGGTCCTTTCAACAACTTCCCATGCATCACAGGATCATAATAACTCCAACTTGCAAAAGGCATCTGACCTGGTGGATATCATCCCCTCAAGTCCATCAGGGCAGACCCTTTGTTCCTCCTGCCCCGGTCGCCACGGTTACATCGGATGCCTCCCTGATCGGGTGGGGGGGGGCATTATCAGGGCAGGATGGTCCATGGCACTTGGCAACCTTTCGAATACCACCTGCACATAAATGTCCTAGAGATGAGAGCAGTGCTTTTAACGTTGCAAGCCTTCAACGACTCTCTTCTCCTGGGAACTATTGCAGTCCAAATGGACAATATGTCCGTAGTGTGGTATATCAATAAACAGGGCGGAACCAAGTCCTATCCACTGTGTCGAGAGGCTGTCAGACTTTGGCAATGGGCAATCTCTTCTCAGCGGTTTCTGATAGCAACACATATCCCTGGGAAATCCAACATCATAGCGGACAGGTTGAGCAGAGCTATTCTCATGCCTCACGAGTGGTCTCTCAAACAATCAGTGATGGAAGAGATTTTTCAGGAGTGGGGCCTTCCTTGCTGCGACCTTTTTGCTACACCTCAAAACAGCAAATTCCCCGACTTCTTCTCTCTCTTCCCCCTTCCAGGCCATCCCCCCAGAGACGCTCTAACCCAAGATTGGCCCCGGGGACTTCTTTATGCCTTTCCCCCCTTTCCTCTGATACCTCAAGTAATTCAGAAAGCAACCGCCTTGAGAGCCAAGTTGATTCTCATTGCCCCTTATTGGCCTTGACAGATATGGTTTCCATTCCTACATCGTTATCTCTTGGTACAGCCATGGCATCTGGACCCGGTTCCAGATCTTCTGACCCACCAGTCGGGGCAGCTGCACCAATCCATACCTTCTCTCAACCTCACTGCTTGGTTGCTCCACTTCCATCCCTAGCCAGGCTTCCTATGATTTTTAATCCCGTCCGGGATATCATAGTAGCTTCCCTTAAATCTTCCACCAGAAGGATTTACACTAGTAAATGGCAACGTTTCTCCTTCTGGGCAAAAGCTAGGAATATAGACCCCTATACTGCTCCGATTCATTTGGTCTTGGACTTCCTAGCCAAGATTTTTCATTCAGGATCTTCTTCCTCCACAGTAAAAGTTCAGCTGGCAGCCATTTCAAATTTTCATATAGGCTTTTTGGACCACAACATTATGTCACATAAACTTTGCAAGGCATTCCTTAGAGGTATCTTTTTACTTAAACCTCCGATTAGAGACCCCCCACCACAGTGGGATCTAAATTTAATTTTAACATCCTTGATTCTTCCCCCTTTCGAACCTGCGGCTGCCTGTTCATTGAAATTTCTTTCTTGGAAGACACTCTTTCTAGTCGCCATTACTTCTGCCAGGAGAGTATCTGAGCTTCATGCTCTCTGCATTCATCCTCCCTACTTAATCTTCCACAAAGACAGAGTTTCTCTAGGAACTAATCCGTCTTTCTTACCCAAAGTGGCATCATGAGCAGACTTAAATCAATCCATTGATCTTCCAGTTTTTTTCCCAAATTATTCTGATAGAGCAGAACAAAAACTACATTATCTTGATGTTCACCGCCAACTCAGATATTATCTGGCCAGAAAACTAAACATTTTAGGAAATCTGATCAACTGTTTCTATCCTATGCAGAGAACAGGAAAGGCCTTCCAGTCTCTAAGGTGACTTTATCTAGATGGCTGTTTTCTGTGATTACTTACATTTATCAGCTCAGAGGCAAAGAGTTGATTTCTAGGCCAAAAGCCCATTCTACCAGAGCTCTAGCTACATCTACAGCTTTTTAGGCTAGACTTCCAATAGACACTATTTGCGCAGCAGCCACATGGGCCTCTCCTCATACCTTTGTTTCACATTACAAATTAGACTTGGCCTCCAGAGACAGAGCGAATTTTGGTTCCACCGTTCTCAAGAGTCTGTTCCATTGAGCCACCCAGAATAGAGGTGCTAGGGACGCGGTCCCATCCAGCAAGAATGAAGGCGAGATTGACAACTTAACATTAAGAAGTTATGTACCTACCATAACGTTCCATGTTAGTTGTCTTCTCTCGCCTTCTTTCTTGCGTCCCGCCCACCATCCCCCTAGCCTGGTCAGACCGAGAAGATTATGCCTCTTCTCTTAAGAGGCTTTATCACTTTTCTAGCTAATCAGCTTCTAGTGTCACTAGATTAGGTTGATCCTTTTCAGGGGATTATGATTATTATGATTGTCATTTTTAGTATTATTACCTCTTCTTCCTCCTCTCCAGTTGGAGGAATATATTGCATAATTTCCTTAGCTACTAAACGAGATCTGGGTAGTCTCCGCCTTGCATCATGGGATATAGGGTTGCCTCGAGCTAGTAAAATTAGCTCTCAAACTTTAGTAAGTGGCCAAGTCGGAGCTGAGGATCGGCTCCGAACCCATCCAGCAAGAAAGAAGGCGAGAGAAGACAACTAACATGGAACGTTATGGTAGGTACATAACTTCTTATTTGCATTTGTTTATTGGGATAGTCTGGCTGGGCAACATGTAAGAGATCGCTATATTTAAAAAGATAATACCCATTGCAGAAAAATAATTACAGCATAATTTCCATAATCTGCAACTACAATATGTACAGCTGGTCCTGGTTTCTTCATGTGTCAAAGTAAAACACCTGGCTAAGTCGGGCAGGGTGGGAGAGAGGGAGATGCTAATCTTGGTCTTCTAATTTTTCCCATTTAAGCAGAATTGCACACTTATAATGGTTATAGTATAGTAGGACATAAGCCTTGCAATCCCAAGCTGGTGATGATAGCCCTCGAGCTGTGTGTGTATGTTTATGTGTGTGTGTGTGTGTGTGTGTGTGTGTGTGTGTGTGTGTGTGTGTGTGTGTGTGTGTGTGTGTGTTTCCACAAGTGTGTGTAAACACACATACAGACCATGGGGAGAGCATATGATGCCCCAGTAGTGACATAGATGCCCATGTCAGCCGCCAGGGTTGACTTAGGGCTATTTATGAGAAAATTCCAATGGCTACATGGATGCATGATGGCTTATGGGACTGGTTCTTACCCATAGGGTGAAGGAGGACCAACTGATACCAAAGTCTGACGGTCCACAGGCAGTGGGTAAACAAAGCTTGTATATTTGAATACAGTTTAAAATGTTTGCTCCTTAATGATATAGGTAGCCACTGTAATCTAAATAATATGTTGCTTTTTGTGCTCTGTTTTGAAATACAAAGGTATGAACCTACCCATTTGGTGTTATGTCAATAACCTGGAAGCAGTGTTGATGATAAACATGTAAAAAGTGAGAGCCTGCAATTTAAATGGAACCAAAAACCTCCACTGTCATCTGTAGGATACAAGTGTCATCTGATTTTATGCTGAGAGTAACATTTGTTAGCTTTGTTTGGGTAAGAAGTTGTCAGTATAGTAGAAAAGCTGTCAAATCACACACCAAGGCTTATAGAAGAGGTAATAATTTTAAAAGGAGTAGAATTTGTGGCATTCATTAAAACACTAAAATTACCATTACATGTAAAACTGTGCATTAGGAATATAGGCAAATAACAAAACCATCTTATTTAAAACATTTTATTTGGAAGTATTGCTTAATAACATAGAATTGCAAGTCATATTTAAAAATCTTTACATTATTCTCTGAGCTTAGATTTTCTGTCTCTTATTGAATTACATTATCACGCTGCTTTAATTTCAAGGAATAGTCTTAAATCATATAAGAAAGGTTTAGAAATGTTTCTTACCCACCACCAAAAGTAGATCTCAATAATCATTCTGTGCTGACCTGTTGAAAGGCAGTCCCAAAGCTGTTTAGAGCTAGGACAGATGCATAATGACACAAAGCCACACATTAAACCCCAGTCCTCTTTTGCAGTAATAGTGTTAAACTCTGCATACTTTCCAAAGAGGAAGTAGAAGCAGATAACCAGTGTAATTAATTTTTACATCACAGTTTACTGTTTTGCTATTAACTATTCCCACATGGTTGGCAACAGATCTATGAATGCCCTAGAATGCAAAGCAGATGTTGCTGTGTCCAAGAATGCCTACTTAGAACTTAACATGGGCATCACTTTCTAAATATATGCCATGACAGGGCACAAATGTGCACAGCTGAAATTACTCTATTCATTTTGTAAAAACACCCAAGGTAGGTTCACCAGTAGCTAAAACAATAACCACTTTTTGTCAGTGTTGGCCGCGGAAAAAGATTCCAAATGATAACACTAATGGCAGGTCTGGCGCATGTATTTTAGCCTTCAGTCTGACAATTTTACTACTGTATTTGCACAAAGGGAAAAATACCAGTCATATTAATTGGCTTTACTTTCTTGTTATTGCCAGGGTTCCAATGTCCTCAAACATGGTTCAGTTTCTGATCAAATGTTACAAAGAAAAGAGAGAGCAGAGGATACACGGACAGTTTCTGTAAAAAAAAAAAAAAAAAAAAAAAAAACAGAGAGGAGGCCCCAGCTGTTGGCCTTTCTTGATAGGGGTTAAAATGAGACAACAAATGCATCTCATGGGAACAGACACAGTTGGCTGGCAGCAGTTCCAAAAGCTGTCAGTAACCTAAGTTCATTCTGGCTCTGTTTTCATAAGTGTTGCATAACACCAAAGTTAGTAATTAGATTGTATGCCTTCCTGCAGGGATTTGAAAGTAACATGGAATATTGAGCTGATCTCTCAGGCTTTTCCATTTCTTTTCTCTAATTATGATACCGCCAATAATACAAATTGCAGTCATTCAGATAGCCATGATGTGTTTAACACCGTTTTCCTGGCCTTGATACCTATGTAGTATCTACCTTTGATGTACTACAGTGCAGCTACCCCCTCCCCTAAAGATCAGACATACCTATCAGGAAGGATTGACAATCTGGGGAAATTGTGACTCATGGTATTTAGGCAACATCTGAAGAGTGTTATAGGCTGTCTGAAGTATGGAACTGAATATATTTCCTCATAAACATTAACAATTTCATGGGACTACTGTATGTTATTACCTGGAAAGAACTACCTATATAAGACAGTTAAACATGTTGGCTAGATCTGGAATATATCTTTTTTTATAAACAGTGAGAAAAAAGTTCCATTCTTTATGGTGGGTGTATGAACTATAGGCAAACTGAACTATTTGTGCACGTAAGTCCCGAGATCTCATGTTTTCTGATATCCCACCTTTGGACTTATGCTGAAGATTGTTGGTTACATTATAAATCACGTCAGACAATGTCAATAGCCCTTCTGAAATCCAACTATGCTATGTTCATTGATTTCAGGGCTACCATCAAAGAAATGCAGTCCTTTTTTTTTGTGAGAGGCGTTCAGGACATATATACTGTTGGCTCCATATCAAAAGTATGAGACCTAATCCTGCAAGTCCCAGCACTTTGACAAGTAAATAGCAATCCAGACAAGTGGCAATAATTTCAGAAATTTGATATTACATCTTTAATTTGGACTTCTTCTTTGTGTACCCATACACTGCTACTTATATCTACAACCAAGGCAGATCGTGGTACCCACCAAGGCCGCTGTAGTACAGGATAGAGGGTAGAGTCCAGATACCACAATCTGGACTTAGTATAGATTCTCCTAGTTTCTCAGTTTCAGTTCCAAAGGACATGTTAATGGGCATCAGAATATTGACAGGTTTAGGCACTTGTCACGGTTACGCTGAATTTTTTTCCAGAAAACAAAATGCTTGCCAGTCTTCAGAAGTTGTTGAATTTTGATCTCACTTTTAGTCTGATGAACTGACAGCCTGTTCCAAAAAACTTAATCCACCACAGTCCTAGAAGACATTGGTTTTCTCTGCATATAAGCAATCAACAACCTCCGGATACAACACCCATAGTCTTTACTGCTCCATTCTCTTGTGATAGGCCAGCCTTACTTTGCAGTGTCTTCCTTTTGACATTCCCTTCATTCTTGACCCAAAAGCAGTTTATGCACTTCTTTCACACTCCTTTCTTACTCAAGTCGTTTTTAAGTCGTGCTATCTGGCATAAAGCAGATACTGTATGGTCTCCCATGAGTATTGCCACCATTATTATGGTCAGGACACCTGTTACTGCACTGTATGTTTCTGATGAAAGTTTGTGAGGCTGAAAACAACAGCAACATGATGGGAGATTTGAAAGAAATGAGAGTTCACCTGATGTACAAAGTTATACTGAGAACGAGGTGGAAATGTCAGTGAGGAATATCAAATACTCCTTAAGACTCGAGGACAAATGTTTCCTTATATTGACTATGTATTTTAGAAGTGGGCAGGTCTACAGAATGACTAAGGAACTAAAATCACTGCATAGGATATATGACTCAACAGAGGAGGTTTTGAAAAAAAAAACAACGGATACCATTGTAAATTGCAATACCTGCATTAATATTAAAAACAGTGAAACATCATAAAGCAGTGCACCTTAGAAACTGGAAAATGAAGTGATTCATAAGTCCTAGAAGTCTCTGGAATAAAATTAACAGCTTGACTGGTAGAGATAAGTGTACTATTTGGTATGACCTCCATAAATTGCACACATTTTCTGTGATATTGATTTAGCTCATTAGATACATAACTGCAAACTTTTTTATTGCAACCCTTACTCCAAACCCTGTTACATCATTTTTACTTAATGTCTCACCTAAAGAAAAATTTCCTGCTTTTAAATGCTAACAATACTAAGGCCCTACTGTTCACAGTCAACCCACCCTATCTTTAGCAAATGATCTTGATTCTAGCCACAGCTGGCATCAGGATATAAGTAGCAAACAGTATTAGGCTATTAGGTGTCATCATCATCATTCAGAATTTTAAAGTTGAGTTAAACCATACATAGCATACCACATGCGCAACACACAATGGCTGACTTCTACCTGTTATTTCAGCTCATATTTATCTATATATAGTGCATACAACTTCCACAACTTGAACAAAGCTGTAATAAAATTACAAAGCTCGTGACTGACCTTCTTAATTCATCTCATCACTGCCTTATAAATACAGCATACTAGCCAAAATGCACACATAGAATAGTCTATTGAAAATGACCTTTCCATGTCTTATAGTTTCATAGATATTAGAGGTTCATTGAGTTTCATAATCATTCTTGTCTTGCAAGTACCCTCCCTCAGGCAGTGCCTCCTATTTCCAGGAGGGCCATACTGACCAATCCTGGAGTAAATTTGTGGATAACCATCTAGTCATTTAATTGATGTGAAAAAAAGAAGATGGTGAGTCACACTGCTTAACATGAAGGGAAAGTTTATTCCAGAGGTACTGCATTATAAATATGTCCCTCCATTGTGTTTTTTTTTCCTATAGGTGAAGTTTTATGTTCCTGGTTCTAGTATTGGCAAAGGTATTAGACTTGCAGAGAAACAGGAGATCCAGGGCAATGGCATCTGTAATTGCAGAGTAAGAGAGACAGATATCTCACGTCACAATAATATAGGACACTGAATGAAAGGATAAAGCTACCAACTTCTCTTGGGAGTTCATGGACTCTAGGATTGTGATCCTTTTGGTTAGGAATCTTTGGGATCTTTCTAATTCTTTGACGTGTTTAGTGAGATACATCCCAAAGATGGAGTTATCTTCTCCATAATGATATCCAGCTATCTGAACAGTTGTACATAGGTCTGTCCCCAAACTCAGCATTTAGATAACATTCTCAAAACTTATTAAACCAACAAAATCTAAGAATTAGCATATGGATACACTTTTTTAAAAGTGTTTAACATATGGAATAATCTTACTCCAGAAATTAAGAACTCTACTCTTCTGTAATTGAAAACATGACACGTACCCTGCTGTCTGCACAAAGTAGTGCTGTGATCAAGATGGCATAAACCTTAACCTTCTCAAGGTACCGATTATCAATAACAGGCATTCTTCTAGAATTAAATCTTGTGGACTAGAATCAATGGTATGCAAGTATTCCACCCTGAAACTATGACTTTGTTCCTTCTGAAGGCAGTATTTATTTTTCCCAATGATAAGCATGAGTCCAACAATTCTTCAACATTTTTTCATTTTGCCTTAACTACTCTTAAAGAAAGCACCGTGTTTCCCTTGGCAACTTGCCACCCTGGTGCTCTGGGCATTTTGCGGCTGTAGTGTCACAGTTATTTGTCTTACTTTAGAATGATTTCTTAGTCTTCAGCAATATTACCCATCTCTGTTTTTTACTTTCTCTCAATCTGTCTCACATATACACAAACACAAGTGTACATGCATACACAGACCTTCATCTATGTATTACTAGTATGGTAAAGTGCAAGACATGCTAATAAAAAGGCCCATAGGTACTAGTAGTTATGCCTTTTCTAATTTAATATTTATATAAGGCAAATACACATGGCTTTAAGTCTGACAATGAGAGAGTAAGTTCACTCTGTGTGACAGATTTCAACCATATCAAAGTCAACCGTTGCTGTGAATATTTCCCTTTGAGTGTGTAATTTTGATGTTCTGTATTCTCAGGATCAGCTGACAGAGCAGGTAACGCAAGGAACTACTGGCTTTGTTTGATATTCATATAACACATATGGCACTTGCTGCCACTGAAAGTAAGTAAAGTAGTGCGACTGTTTTCTGAAAATTTCAGTACTAGTCATCACAGGATATACTGCTACTAAAAAGTTCTATTACCTAACCAAGAGTTAAGATGTTTGCTGTTAATGTGCAATTTACTTTTTACATGGTGTCATAAAGAAAGAAATCATATAACTGTGTAATGGTTTGGTGTTAAGATTAAGCCATTAACTGTATTGAGTATATGCGGATGCTTTTCTGAATGCAATTTCTAATGATGAAAAACACAACACAAAATCATTTTCAGTACTGCATAAATTAAAATAATAAACCATTTAACATGGTTTTTCCCCCATGATCTCATTGTAAAGGTGACTATACTATGGGAGCCAGGAAACAGTGAATTTTATTTATTTATTTTCCTAATAATGCACATCTGGGTGAGAGGTTAGACTGGGGCATACCATGCAAGGAGTGCATCTCCTGCCAGTTTAGGGTGTTGGGAAGATAAATCTGCTTTCTTTTTTTTTCACTGTGTGTGTATGTGTGTGTTTAGGAAGAATTGTAATGTGGAGATGCATTGCATTGACTGTGATAGTCACTGATGATATTGACCACTCCTATTTTAATAACTATAGTGCTAGGATATTTGTACACAATTTGATGTCTAGTTCTAAAGCAATATATTATCTTAATTATCCATCAAATTCAGACTGAAGTATAGTAAAAGTTTAAATTCTGGTGTGTGCCACTAACTAGTCATTATTGAGGACAGGAAAAGATAAACCAGGTCAATTACCACAGTAGAACTCTAAGGTAAACCAGTAGATGACCCTTTAGATTTATGGCAAGACATGACAAAATTCACACACACACACACACACATACAGAATTCTGAAAGCAAATATCTCAGATATGATTTCTTACCCAGGGAGTCATGTTCTGTTGAACAGCAGATGATTTTCTTCTGGCTAAAGTTTATGTTGCACACTTTTTCATCTTCAGAGATCACATTCATTGAGGTGAGCGGTGGCTTGTTTAATCACACATCACTGGATAAGTTTTGCCAAGTTCATACCATACAAGTTAATGCAAAATCTCAAGACCAGAGTTTGGCTTCTTAGTTTTTATTTATATTTTCATGTATTTATTTACATGTGTTAAGTAGGATAGTACATTGATTCATATAGGGTGTATTCAGGCTAGCCTAGGTACAGAAAAAGCAACACAAACCAAAATAAAGAGAGGAATTAGAAGCAGGTGTTGACAAGAGCAAAGCTGAATCTGATATGAAGCCAGTAAAGCACTAATAACAATTTTTTTATATGGCAAAACAGAATACATAATCCTAATATTATGTGGCATATACAACATTTACAATGATTTACAAAAGGGCAGAGAGAGGGGGAGCAGAGGAGGGGGTGGGGAGAATGTAAACCAAGAGTAGAAGAGAAGATAAGTAAAAAAGGAGAAAGAAGTATGGGGTCAAGTATTAAAATATGAAAAATAACAGCAAAAGGAGAGAAAGAATGCAGTCTTCTGGACAGAGGTATGGAGGCAGATACACATGGCAGAGTAAGAAAGATTTTTTTTGTTATGTGAACAAAAGTTGTAAAAAGAATGAATATCTTTTGGTTTGGAAAGCAAGGATTGATGTGTTAGTTGATTTGGTTCATTACCATTTAAAGATTACATATCCTCATTTGTAGTATACCCTTTTAGTAATCTTCCAAAACACGTCAGGTTTTTGACTGCTGCTTTGACATTGTGATGCTTTATTCGTTACACACACACACACACACACACACACACACACACACACACACACACACACACACACACACACACACACACACACACACACACACACACTCACAAACAATCTTGCAAGCTATGCAGACGAGACTATTAATTAACCAGATGAAACTACCAATTAGCTTACTTCATACCTCCATGACATCTGTCCTGGCTTGGCTTGAGATGTACAGTTGGGAGAACTTCTGCACTGCAGCCGTTGTGTTGCAATGCACAGTGCATGGATGTGGAGATGTCTCATTTTGAAATAATCAGATTCATTTTTCACTCTGGCAGTACAGCATAGAGGGTCATGTGTAAGAGCTATTAGTAAGTGACATGTCTCTGTACTCCTGATACTGACTCCTTCAATATACCACTACATACTGTGTAGTACTGATTAAGTTACTTAACCAATCTGTTCTGCAATTAGTTAATTAGACTTACAACTTAGAAGCAGACAATAAGATGGCTAATAAGGAAAACCTAGGTTGCCATATATGCCCATGTCCTTACCTGTTGTCTAAGTTGTTAAATCAAAGTCAAGTCAAGTCCAAGTGAATTTTATTGTTATTCAAACTGCATAACAGTGCAACTGAATAAAACTGCATTTCCTCGAACTCAATGTGCATACAACATAAACTGATATTAATACAACAATAACACATATACCAAAGCTAATCCAACAATAACAACAGTAAGACATTTATGCAGTGCAGTAACAAGTACAATGACATGCACCAAGACTATTCCACTTACATGTCTTCGTAAGTACCCCAAAATATTGCAGAGATATTATATAGCACATATCAAAATGAGACGGATTTCAAATTGGAATGCTAACTTGGTATATCTATGAGGTGACCTGAAGAGGGCTGTGAGCAAGAGATGCCCTCGCAGTCTGACAGATTTTGAGTGCTTTTGCAAGGAAGAGTGGGCAAACATTGCCAAGTCAAGATGTGCCATGCTGATAGACTCCTACCCAAGAAAACTGAATGCTGTAATTAAATCAAAAGTTGCTTCAACAAAGTATTACTTTAATGGTGTGCACACTTATGCAACCAGCTTATTGTACATTTTTTATTTTTTATATTTTTCCCCTAACAGATTTGCTTGTTTTTCAATTGAATTGTACAGGTTATAGGTCACTTTAAAGGTGGGAAAAGTTTTGAAATGATTTATTGTGGTCTCATTTTCTTATATCACAAAAACCTGGCATTTTAACAGGGGAGTAACACTTTTTTCCCACTGTATATATTTCTCTATCTGTCTCTCTATCTATGTATCTATCTACCTTTGATAAAGTCTGTATTTTGAACTCTTCTAGGTAATATGTATTTTTACTAAATGTTTTTGAAGCTTATGATATATTACATGTATTTGTAATCTAAGTTACAGCATATGCATTACCTGCTCCTATGCACTTTGTGGCTCTGTCTGTGTCTAAAGACAGACCATCTTTTCATTCCAACTACCTGTTCTTAAAGAAGTACAATTACAATGAATAAGCCAGGCCAGTCTCCTGCTTCATCTTTAAAAGCTTGTTCTTATGCTTGGGTTGGCCTTAGCTGGTTATAAAAGTGAATAAAAACTGAGTAAAGTATCTACTGTACTTACATGACTGTACAAACTGTCATCCCCCCTCTGGTTCATGACAGCCCTAACCATTTTTTAGGAGCCATACTCTGTCTAGTGACACACATTTATTTTCCTGGGTGTTTTTTTCTTTTCCTTACATCATTAACTTGTTGATGTGTTCTAAGCGCCTGCCATTTAGTAACTTTAGACATTTTCTCATGTGTAACACTGTTTTGCTGCTCCTGTTAGGGTTATTCTCTAGAAATGTACCCGAATTTCCCTTGGGCTTTTAAATGATTTTCATTCTTTATAAGGGGAACTTCTGCAGTGCAGGAGAACTGCCTGATTATTAAATTGGAAAAAACTAATGATTTCTGGTTTTGTAATCTCTAGTGTGAGTCATTGACAACTTTGTATGGCATATTTTAAATGCATTCTCATGTATTGTGATAATTTACAGTAAGGTGTTGTACTCTTTAGGTTTTCACCTAAATCTCCGTGTGGTTTCTGTGTGCATTTCCTGTTTATTAACAGATCATTAGGAGTCTAGGGGACTACCTGATTACCAATCTGAAATTTGTTGTCTTATCTTTGTATTATATATGAGTCTTTGATGTTTTATACAACACTATGTGCTGAAGAATTTTTATACCATCTTAGAGGCTAAGTACCTGCTATACAGTAACCGAATGGTCAAGCTTGCAATAGGCTGCATACCTCTCAACCTGTAAGAACAAAAAATCTGGACAAAGATATAAATAATGGATGGACAAAGGTCCCAAAATAGGGACACTTTTTAAATATTGTTCTTACAAATTTAGAAAGTTGATAGAATAACACGTTTTGCATTAGCATGAATGTTCTTAAGGGCATAAAGTCTATAACTCAAATGTCTGCCATTATTTTCTGACTTCAATCTTCAGCAATTTACCAACTAATTGCCGGTAAAACCACAATTTTATGAGAAACAGACCAACAATTTGAGGCAAAAATCTGGACATTCTGCAAAAATCTGTACAATTGAGAGGTATAATAGGCTGTTACCCTCAATAATAGACACCAGTGCCCCTAACATCTTTAGACCACATCCCTTTACAATTTGTAAAACATCATCAGACCTCACCCCTTTGTAATAACTGTTTATATGAGGTGGAACTCCTAGTGTACTATTACATGTCCCTGTCCAGTAGTGAAGGGTCAGAAGAGATTGAATATGCTAGCTCTCAAGCCCACAGTCTCTTGCAGCAGCTTTGCAAGTCTATCTTAAGCCAAGATAATTGTGTGTAGGTTACACGTATACAGGTAGCTGACCTACGTTGCCCTCTCAGTGAGCTGCACCAGCTACTTCTCATTTACCTTCACAAAAGTACCATGCAAGTGCCATTCTGTCCCTCCCTCCCTCTCTACCTCCTAGGGGGCAGTATCTACAGCTTTTGCTCCTGGGGTGCACTTTACCATCCTCACTGCTGACAATGACAGTGGTATGCCCCAGGTGGTCCGCTTTTGTCACTTCCATTCATTAATGCTATACTGATCATTGCTGAGAAACATGCAAACAATGTGACAATGCTGAGCTCTCCCAGACCACCACAATGCAATTAATCCCTATTGGTAACCTATATGGTAGTAATAGTAGGCCTGTTGGTTCCAGATGAAACAAATGGCCACACAGCTGTTTGGGGACTCTGCTCAAAGTTGAGTGGCATTTATTCTCATTCACAAGAATTACAAATGAAGGGGAGGCAATGTCTTGCTCCTAAAACATGTTTTTGACATTCTGTGTTTGTTGGAGTATACATGCTGTAGCATTCCCAGCCTTAACACACACAAGAGAGCACAAAAGAATTCAGAACTAGTTCAGGTAGACTACTTCTGCTTTCTCTTTTTCTCTTGTGGTGTCTTCTATCATCCTTGCAGGTGACGTCAGATCCAAAGCAGCATGATGTGTCACAACATGGTACATGTTTGACATTTTGCATATAACATCTAAGTACCTACCATAAAAGTACTAATTAGATTTAGCAGCATCTCTGGTTTGCACTAGAAATCTATCTATAAGTGCAACTTGGCAGACATTTCACCTCAAGGAAAGGTATATCTGGTGCCTAAAGTTCATTGCAGAACTCATTAGTGGCTTAGATGATACCCTGCTTGTATTTCAGTGGTAGTTTCTGTTTTTAATCTTTGGATTTTTTTCTTACGTTGCATGGTATGCAACTTTTATGAGTAGAGTACGTGTGCATTTTCACAGACTAGATGGCCACAAATGGGTTAACAAGACAGCATGCCTTTTTTCGTCTATTCAGAGAACTGTTAACATTTTCTGCATGTCTCAAATTATGTGCTGTAGACTGTCAACACTTACAGTGCCTGTCACTTTAGCTTTCCCACTGAGTCTGTGTTCAAGTCAGATTCTGGGAACTGAATGAAAGTGGGTCACACTAGGGAACTGCTCATTTAATGTAGCTACAAAGAATGGCAGACAATTCCCTTTTTATCCAGCTGAACCAATCCCTTTAGTTAACAGCATAGTCTCTGTTGTTTGCAGTTCATTCTGGAGACAAGGTCACAAGCAGTTCCTTCTCTGTAGCTTGCCACTGATTGATAAAAAAAGCATGTGCCCTGGAACATTTTATTTTTAATTGACATAAATCAATGCTCTGTTTTGCTTCAGTGGCTGGAGTAACCAAGCCTCATTTGAAGAGGAAAACCATAGTCATAAAAAGGACAGCTGGTTACAGTTATGGCCCTTCTGTCTGTAACGTATGACTGCTTGGCAGGCTAATGTCCAAAAATCAGTCCCACAGAATGCTATGAAAAAAGTAGTACTCTATCAAAATATTCGTATTTCAACCATATCATGGTTATACATATGACACTGGACTGTATGTTGTATCTTTTTCTGATATGTACCATCTGGTATTGTAATGACACAAGCATTCTTAATTGATCCACACTGTACATAAAGTAAAATGTAGAAAATGACATGGAGTTAAAAGTGAATGTGGCTGTATAATATTAGTGTTGGGTTCACCACTGTCTGTGCTGCTCTAGTAAAAAGCTAGGTTTGTGCTATGGAATGAAATGTAAAGGCTGCAGAAATAATGTTGAGACCCTCTCCGCCTTTCTTGTCAGGTTTAGATAGCATTTTAATTATGAACCTGGCTGTGACTGGAGTCAGGGTGTTAGTGCTTGTGGAACAGCCCCTGATACCCCATCTGACTGTCCACTTATACTCGGGATCTGCAGGGTAGCTACCAGGAGCTGTGGACTAGACATGGCTGTGGTTATATTTATTAATATTCCATGTACTGTTGTGTCCTGTAGCAGCAGCCTGTCAGAATTTTGAGATTCTTCAATGTGCATCTCAAAACTAAGTATATGCAATTCTCAGAACATTATAATAAAGTGTGAAACTTATTGTTATAACTAAAATAGTTTTATGCATGAGTACCTGACAGGTGTCACTGCACCCTCATTTTTGGGACTGTACCTTAGACACTCCCGCTATTTATATATACTAATATTGCAATTACTGTGCCAAGGAGAAGAGGGAATGCTCTTAAGATATAATAATTTCAGTTAGTATATATATATATATATACATATATATAAATTCATTTCATATGATATTGTTACCTTTTGATGTAATATTGCTTAGTAACAGGAAGTAAGTAAGTAAGTGCTACACCCCCCCCCCTATATCTAACTCAGGGGGGTGCACTACAGTGGGGAGGGGCATTTTCCATTTTTTTGCTGATACTACTTGTCAGTCAAATGAGCTTTCGGGCAAATGATCTTTCAGTCATTTGGTCTGGGAAAAATGAGTGTCGGGCAAATGAGCTTTCAGGCAAATGAAGGTGAGCCATATATATATATATATATTATATATATATATATATATATATATATATATATATATATATATATATATGTGTGTGTGTGTGTGTGTGTGTGTGTGTGTGTATATAAAATTACACTTAAGTTGCAGGACTGCCTTTACAGTCCTTGAACATAAAATGTACCTGGCCAAGAAGTACGATTAATAAAATGTTTTGTTTCTTTTCAGACTCAGCTCAATAACAGCTTGTCAACTTCATTTGTTTGTTTATTTGTATTTTTTAACTGTGGTAGAACATTGACTTGCTCAGTATAACAGTGCAGACAAATGGATGTAGAAGAAACCAAACCACCGATTCCAGGAAGCATCCTGTTAGCAGTTTATAATCTTAGTCTTCTGCAGTAACGCTTAACTGCTGCTAGCATCCTGATTCATAATTTATGACATCCCTCCAGAATCTACTCCAACCCTATCGCACCACCAGACCACTAAGATCCAGCAACAAAAATCACTTGCAGATCACTAAAGCCAATAACTCTGCTGGTGAAGCACTATTCTCATAGCCAAATTATGGAACTCACTCCCACCCACAATTACCTCCGTACCATCATGCACCAACTTCAAAACTTTATTAAAAGCGCACCTAAAAACATGCTGGCTATGCCCTTGCAACTCCCACTCTAATATCATCCACCCCATTCAACTACTACCTTTCTTTCACTTCCACTAACTACCTTGATGATAGCAAGCTCAGATGCTCATAAGCCTAGTACTTATTATACAGCAGGAACTTCTCATTGTTACATTTGTTAATGCCTGTTATGTACTTCACAGATAAAGATTCTAGTTGCCTACTGATGTACTATGTTCTTCATCTGTAAATATGTTGTAAGTAATTTCTATGTTAAATTGTTAATCACTATGTAATCCAATGTAACTACTGTCTGTTTATTTTACTGTGGAGCTTTTCTCCCCGGGCCTCCGCTGAAAATGGTCAACAAATTTAAATAAATAAATAAATAAAAATAAATGACACAACAAAGTTAGGTCATATGATGTAATGATGTCAGTTTTGTTTAAGAGCAAATAGACTGTTTGTCATGTGAGGGAATACAATCACTTCAATATATGATAAATGTATGGTGCTTAAGACCATCTGCTGATTGCATTAGACTTATTTTAGCTCCAAGTTCTAAGGACAGATGAAAAAGTTCTTGTTTTAAAGTGTGTTGTTTCTTACCAGAACAACAATAACTGCATTCAGCATAGCACTACCGTTATGTAACTGTGTGTTTACGTATGTGTACTGGCAGGTCACAGCTGGTGTACTAGTTGCCCCTGTGCAGCTACAACTGTCAGTGTGACAGTTAAAGGGAAACATAATAAAGGTAATGGTTGTGAAACTGGGGCAACCTTAAGATTAAGTCACAAGGCAACTTGGGCAACTAAGTACAACTTGGGCCCCAGGCTGTTTTCAATGCATGGGCTCCCTGCCCTTTATTCCTTTGATCCAATGTGCCATACTCATTAATTTGCTTTATCTGCTGTCTCATAAGAAGCTGAATCACTGGGATGTACTCTTGTAATAATGACAACTGGAAATTACAGCTCACAGTTTTTAATATTGATTTGGAATGTCATATACAATATCAACAAAACCATTACAATTCATGGGGACATAGCTCTCAACCTTGCACCCCCAAGATGTAGAATACCACCCACCCCTCATAATGTGAAACCAATGACCAAAGAATGTACTAGTCTGCTGTATATTCTGGCTAGTGCCACCACCATGGACAGGTGATGGTCAAAGGGGGCCCTAGGCAGGGTAATGGACTGGACCCCCACCACACAGCAGCAATAGCAATATCTCATTACTTGGCTGATTCTCCATAATTACCATAAAGCACTGCTAAAGCTTGTATATACTATGCCCATCTTTACTTTTACAAATTATCACATAGACTTGGATTTAATTTAAAATCTAAATTTTACAGCAGAAACACTGAGCCATTTGCTGAACAAAATAAAACACTCTCACACTGAAAACAGACAGCATGAACAATGGTAAACTTGTCTTCCCTTAAACATAACATTTATTGAAAGTCCATCTGAGAACTCAATAAATTACAAAAGACATGTTAAGATTCACAGTCAAACAGGGCTATGTGAATGGTACAGGAATTCAAAAGGCAAATGTGTACTGCATTTGCTAAAACCTTGGGGCTGCCCAGTGGACACAAGTGACCCTCTTCACGGGAAGCCTAGGAGCACTTCCTGTTGACATGACTTGGTCAGAGTCACACAGTAGACAAACAAAAGCCAAGGGAATCGAAACCTGCACCACAGTAAGCAGCTCATTACATCTCATAGCATTACTCACCTTCAGTGAGCACGAGATAAACTGTTTTAGCTCAACAGAGCAATGAATTCATAGTTTAAATATTAGCATCAAACTTTTAGGCCTCACGCTGTTTATTATTCAAAGCCAAATAATAAACGCACTGTAAAAGTCAACAAAAGAAGGAAAACAATGATCATACCCAAAGTATACGGTTCATATCACGATGCACCTCGTTACTACAAGTTCCTCCTTTATATCACAACTTCTCCAGGATAATGGAACCAAGTGTTTCTCCACATATACACACACAGATGTGAGCATCAGGTTTATCTCTTTGTACTCATATGATAGCTTGTGATCAAATGAATGAAAATAAATACATAAATAGTGACCTAGAAGTCTATTTAGCTCACTGCTTTGAGAACTATACATTGCAACCCATTGCATCCCATGCCCATCTAACCTCTTTGCTCAAGAATCCATGACAAGATCCAAAATCAGGAAGAATAGATTTTAAATATTTCTATTATACACTTAAGAAATGCTCTACAGTAACAAGTATTCTCTAAAGCATAGAAAGTCTAAAATGCATATGCCTATCATAAGTTAATGACTGCAACCCACAATAATTTGACAGAAAGCCACACAATTTACAAAGAACAGAACAAAATACTTCTCAACTTCTTTGCTTAGGAATTCTAGATAAAGCCAAAAATAATGCCTATGTGTGCGGGGTGGGGTGACAAAAGTCCAGAAAATAACAGGTTTTAAATATTATTTTCTTATTATGCATTTGTTAGCCAGGAAAATCTGCTGGACAAAGTGCTCCTTTTCAGAGGTAGCCAAAGAGCACTGTCTCAGCAACTTGCTCAATGTCGCACAATAGGCAAATGAAAGTCAAACGATTCAAACCCCATACTTTTGACTACAGAAAGCAGCTTGTTAACTGCTCAAAGCCTTTAGTGCCAGACAACTCTAATTCACTTAAAAAGTTGACATAGTAAAAGTTGTTGCATGGACATGCATATTTTGATCAATAACAACTATGGAAATCTAATGACTGGCATTACTGACTAACTGTAATCCTCAGTGATTTACCAGATTTTTTTTTACTTATTTGTAAGCCCACTGGACAATTGTCCCTTTTCAGTGGTCACCTATGAGCACTGTGTGATTAACTGACTTGCTTAAAGTCACACAGTAGGCAAACAGAGGTGGAAGGAGTCAAACCTTATAACCTCAGCACAGAAAGCAACTCATTAAAAGATCAGACCTTTATTTCTTTGTACTGACTGGTATATAAGTTAATGAGGGACAGAGCATAAAAATAAGATAAAATCAAAAATGTTCTACAAAACTGGATTCATAAGAGACAGAGTATTCTAATTCACTTAAAAATTTAACATGAGCTTTGCATCTACATGTATTTTTTGAGTAATAAATAGCTATGAAACTAATGAATGACGTTACTAACTGAGTTGTTATCATCGGTGATGTATCAAGAAAGGGTGAGCCTGTAAGTTAATACAGAAGTTTAAAGCTTGAGCAACTTCCTGTAGTTAATAGTAGAGGGTTGAATTATTTCTCCTTTCATTTGCCTGCTGTGTCTCCTTGAGCAAGTAATGGAACCAGACAGCTCTCTAAGGATGTCTCTTTATGTGTTTAAGTAAACCAAAAAAAAAGAGAGCGAGAGATACAGGTATTGTTAAACAGACACACACGCACACACACACACACACGCACACACACACACACACACACACACACACACACACACACACACACACACACACACACACACACACACACACACTCTGTAAATCAAAGATCCCAAAAAGATGATCATCATTTGGATTAAAAATAAACATTTTCGATCCTTGTTGGGTTAAATAAATCTTGTAACCAGAGAAAATCAGCCCAGCACAGTTGAAGCACGAAAAAACCAGGAAGAAGCCCTGCCAGATATGAAATGGTCTGATAAGAAAATCCAGTCAACACAGGAAGCTGGTTTCAAAATTTATTAAAAACAAAAATAAAAAAACATGAAGTTAAGTGCTTTCATCCTTTTCTGAATAGGACTTCATCTTGTAAGCAATAACTGCATCCTCAATCCTTATAGCATAAGTAGAGGTCAGCAGCAGTAGGTGTCCCTGAAAGCTCCAAAGCCCACCTACTGGCTTTTAAACCGGAACTGACAGTAGTCATCTCTGAGGACACTGGTAATTAATCTGCTGAGTAGAGAGAGATATGAGGATGGGTGGCACAGGAACAGTTTTTTTTTTCTTTAATATATCTTTAATATTTGCCTTTGACTTGCTACAAGAACAGTACGCCCTCAATTTGCCAACCAAACTGATGGACCACTATGAAGCCATTGGCCCTCAACAGCCATATAAAATACCCCTATCATAATCCACCTCCTTAACTGTAAATTCACAGACATGCATGTACACACACACACACACACACACACACACACACACACACACACACACACACACACACACACACACACACACACACACACACACACACACACACACACACACACACACACACACACACACACACACACACACACACACACACACATACACCAGCCCCTCACATTCTTCAATGTAAGATTGTGCCTTCTCACCTCCTTTCTTTTCCTCAGTTGTGAGGTTGCCACTGCCATTGAGGAAGGGATATGACAACTCCCAAGAGTCAAGAGTTTTAGAGATGCACAGACACATACTTCACCAAGTACATCATGTACTCCATATTCACAAAACCTCTGCACACGCATTCATTATCATCATCAACCCTCTTTTTCTCATTTTCTACATGGAGTTGGAGTGTCTGATCAACTGTCACCAACCCACTTGATTCAATGCCACTTTCTGCTTCTTTGACAATCAGGCTTAATGTCATAGGTTTTTTCTTGCACAATCCATTAATCTCTTTGTAAGACATCCGCATTTCCTCTTGTCTTCTTCTTGTCTCTTCCAAATCTTCATCAAATTGTGATCTGTTTCTCTGCACATGTGCCTGAACCACTATAATCTGTTCTTTTTGACCTCTGCAATTGAAGTTACTTTGGCTTCTGCTCTGATGTCACCATTTCTTTGTCTGTCCCTCAGTGTGCATCCTACCACCTATCTCAAACAACAATTCTACCTTCACTGCCCATTTTTTTGTACATGTTTGTACTTGTGTCATTGCGTCCTTCTACACAGCAGCATGACTAGGGTGGGACAAAATGGGAAGCTGCCCAGTTTGCAGATTGTTAGGGAAGTGTTATTGGCTGATACCAATTGCTGCTCCATACATACCAGCATTAAAATGGCAGATGTTTGCTACAAATATAGCAAGCAGTTTGCTGCAGTTTAAAATAGAAAAGACTTTTTTTACTGTTCACATCAGGAGAAGGGATTTGAGGGGGTAGCAAATTGGGGGATAGCACCAGGTGCATTATTTACTTAGCTACCATTGCCCATGCATAGCCAGCAGTAATTCTCTCAATGTTTCTTGGACTTTGAATCATTGCAGGACTGCTCAAATCAGCAAAGTAGGTGAGGGATTAGCATCTTTTTTTTTCATAAATAACATGATGCCTCCACCTGGTGAGTTCTAGGCCTATTGTCTGAAAAAAATGTGCAGGTGGTGAGATGGTGAAGAAGTATGCAGGAATGCAGAAAAGTCTTTTAACAGAATTTTGAAATGGGCAACATTATACTAGGATGTCAGGACAACCAAGCTTCAAACTGGGGCCATTTGTTGTTCATGCCACGTATATTAAGACAACTTGAGGTGAGGTAATTGCAATATGAATGTGATGGCTGAGGAAGTACAACAGGGTCAGGATTGGAGTGTATAACACCAACTTCTTATAATAATATGATGGATAAACTAAGCTGAACCTGTTATAATTCTTTTTATAGAAACAAGCAAGTTGCTATTTGATAAACATAAGCTATGTCCCTTTAGTAAATAATAGAACAATGTGTGTGTGTGTGTGTGTGTGTGTGTGTGTGTGTGTATATATATATATATATATATATATATATATATATATATATATATATATATGTGTGTATATGCTTTTGGGTTTTGGGATTGTGAGTCGTTCGCCTTTATAGTTTCAAGATACTTAAATTCGAGATTTCAGTATTTTGAGATTATAAAGGGGAACTATATATATATATATATATATATATATATATATATATATATATATATATATATATTGATAAGTCCACTAGATATAAATTTGTATATTATCTGATTTCAGGGAAGATTTGCTTGGAAAGTTAGGGTGGGAATCTGACAGGCATCCTTTATACTGTGAGTGGACATTCCATGAAATAAATAGTAAGGAGGCTAATATTTAAAATGGCCATGGTTCTATGTGGGGAAGGAAAGGTGTAGGATAGGGTGAGGGAAAATGTGGTTGTATAGAGAGAATAAATAGAGGGGAAAAGATATGACTGAGATACAGCAGGGCACAGCAGGATGAGTGAGGGCAGAATTAGTAGCAAATAAGTAAAAAGTGAGAGGAGCTGAAAGGTGTAGTGAATAGGGAAAGTAAGGGGAGTAGTGCAGAGAGTATAAAAGAAATGAAGGTGGGGTAGATGGAAATGAATGCAGGGTACTTAGGTATTCCATTCCATAAATTACACCCCATGCACTATTTGAAATATATTTGCATCCATACACCATTCTTATACACCACAAATGCTCTCACCTACACTTGACACTCAGTCCCATACAAACTGAAGCCATACACTTGGTATTTGTATAATAGTCCATTTCTCCTTGCATTACCAATTAAATTATTTTCAGTAAAGAGAATGTCAAAATGTTCAGGGTATAGGGGATGAAAGCAGGTATAGCAAAGCTATGTTCTGGGGAATACAAAGCAGAAACTACAATCATTGTGACTCAGATCAAAAAATAGATTCTTCAGTTTTGAATCATGCTTCTGAATGGCTTTCAGTAACAGATCACAAATTTAAATAATTCTTTGGGCAGAAAAGGCAAGACCAAAGCAATGTGTTTATATCTCCTATATGCTGCAGCAACTGAAGATTCCCAGCAAAGCAATGTCAGATAGTAGTGACAATTTCCTTCATTTAGCGTTCACTTTCACTACAAGATGTTCCTTAGTAATAAGAAATTTTCATGTAGCCGGTGTGACTATAAGCACAAGTGGAAGCCTTGTCCAGCATTTAATCAATCTTAAATAATTTCTGTACTACACATGACTTGTACCTTGATTTATGAGCATGTTTGAATTTGTCACATGACCATAAGCCTCATTTTGCATACATGTATGTTACACCTAGTATAGTTATGTGGCAACTAGTATGTATATAAGATCATTATTCTGTTTATTTCCTGGTTGATGTGTCACTTCTACGTATGTGTCATGTCCTTCTGTATTTTGTTACATACATACACAACATGTGTGGACAATCACAAACTTTCTACCATTCACAAACATGCAGATTACTGCCACAAATGCTTTTTTCATCAGTTAATACTATTATTAGAATGACTGCACACAGCTGTCCGTGATTCTTCTCAGCATTTCAACATATCCACAGATGCGTACATGCCATAAAACATAGGCATCGTTTCCTTCATACACATAAGGCACAAAAAGCTTTACAATTATTTAACCTGTATGCATGTTCTGACATCAATCATGTGGATGTAATGTATTACCTTTGATCACTCTCACTGTGTACATTACAAAGGCATAGTAGTTCCGTACACCTGCAACACAGGTGTAGCTAGACATTCTCCTTTATAATCATCTGAGTACCACAATTTACTGAGCATGCAACAGGAAATATATAGTGGAAAACATACAGTTAGATTTTATAACTGTCTAAATAATTCTATAATTTACATTAATATACAAAACATTTTTATTTATTATGTATTATTTATTATTTAACATTTATTTTACCAGGATAAATCTGACTGGACAGTAGGTGTCCATTTTCAGTGGAGTCCTGGAGAGAAAAGCTCCAAGAAGTTACAATGTGAAATATATAGGTTATTAAAGAGTGACAGTTGATTACAATAATATAAGTTGTGTAACAAGATCGCTGAATGCTAACATATAAGGCAGAAGACAGTTAAATGCAAAGCAATGTCATAGTACAGTGAGGAGCTCACGTACCTTACAGTAGTAGTAGTAGTAGTACAGTATGCATGCATAAGTACATATTTACAATATTTACAGCACTATACATTGCACTTAGGAGTCAGTGTAGAGTGAGCTTCAAAGCAGGTACATATTTATAACATTTACAGAATATTTTATGCACATAGGTGTCAGTGTAAAATGAGCATCAGAGTCTTAGTGGGTAGGCTTCCTACAGTGGGATGAGGATTCAGATGGGGTCATTGCAGGTGCAAATAGGGTTAGCATAAAGGTGTGATTTAAGGAGGTTTTTAAATGTAGTTTTGCGATTTTGTAACCTGAGGTCAGGAGGGAGGGTATCCCATGCTTTTTCGACCTCGTAGGAGAATAGGGCTTCTCCAGAGCTGTTCTTGCATGGATTGACTTCAGTCAGGGATTTGTTACTCGATCATAATGTCCTGTTGGAGTTGTGAAAATTTAACATGCCAGCTAGGGCAGGGGATTTGTCTGGGTGTTAAAGAATTTGATGAGCTATGGTGAGTTGGTGATAGCATAGTCTTCTTCTTCTTCTTTTGGCTGCTCCCATTAGGGGTTGCCTCAGCAGATCAACTGTTTCCATTTCTTCCTGTCCTCTGCATCTTGCTCTGTCACACCAACCACCTGCATGTCCTCTCTCACCACATCCATAAACCTTATCCTAGGCCTCCCTCTTTTCCTGTTACCTGGCAGCTTCATCCTTAGCATCTTTTTCCCAATATACTCTGCATCCCTCCTCAGCACATGTCAAAACCAATGTAATCTTGCCTGTCTGGCTTTGTCTCCAAACCTTCCAACCTGGGCTGAGCCTCTAATATACTTTTTCCTAATCCTGTCCATCCTCGTCACACCCAGTGCAAATCTTAACATCTTCAACTCTGCCACGTCAAGCTCTGACTCCTGCCTTTTTGTCAATGCGACTGTCTCCAATCCATATAACACAGCTGGTCTCACTACACTCTTGTAGACCTTCCCTTTCACTCTTACTGGTACTCGTCTGCACAAATCACTCCTGACACTCTTCTCCACCCACTTCATCCTGCCTGCACTCTCTTCTTTACCTCTCTTCCACACTCACCATTACTCTGAACTGTTGATCCCAAGTACTTAAACTCATCCACCTTTGCCACCTAGAGGAACTGCATCCTCACCATTCCTCTATCCTCCCTCTCATTCACACACATATATTCTGTCTTAGTCCTGCTGACCTTCATTCCTCTTCTCTCTAGGGCATATCTCCACCTCTCCAGGGTCTCCTCCACCTGTTCCCTACTCTCACTACAGATCACAATGTCATCTGCAAACATCATAGTCCACGGGGACTCCTGTCTGATCTCGTCTGTCAACCTGTCGATCACCATTACAAATAAGAAAGAGCTCAGAGCTGATCCTTGATGTAATCCCACCTCCACCTTAAATGCATCCGTCACTCCCACTGCAGACCTCACCACTGTCACACTACCCTCGTACATATCCTGTACCACTCTTACATACTTCTCTGACACTCCCGACTTCCTCATACAATACCACAACTCCTCTCTAGGCACCCTTTCATATGCTTTCTCTAACTCCACAAAGACACAATGCAACTCCTTCTGACCATCTCTGTACTTCTCCATCATCACTCTCAGAGCAAACATTGCATCTTTAGTGCTCTTTCCTGGCATGAAACCATACTGCTGATCACTAAACATCACCTCCCTTCTTAACCTAGCTTCCACTACTCTTTCCCATAACTTCATGCTGTGACTGATCAGTTTAATCCCTCTGTAGTTACTACAGCTCTGCACATCACCCTTATTCTTAAAAAATCGGTACCAAAACACTTTTTCTCCATTCCTCAGGCATCCTCTCACTTTCCAAGATTTCATTAAACAATCTAGTTAAAAACTCCACTGCCATTTCTCCTACGCACCTCCCTGCTTCCACAGGTATGTCATCTGGACCAACAGCCTTTCCATTCTTCATCCTCTTCATAGCTATCCTTACTTCCTCCTTGCTAATTCACTGCACTTCATGATTCACTATCCGCACATCATTCAACCTTCTCTCCCTCTCATTCTCTTCATTCATCAACCCCTCAAAGTACTCTTTCCATCTGCTCAACACACTCTCCTCGCTTTTGAGTATGTTTCCCTCATTATCCTTTATAACCATTACCTGCTGCACATCTTTATTTGCTCAGTCCCTCTGTCTAGCCAAACAGTACAGGTCCTTTTCTCCCTCCTTAGTGTCCAACCTTTTAAGCCAGCCACTAGGGATGCACAAGCCAGTGCATTTCTATGTGCCGGTCCCAAGCCCAGATAAATGGGGAGGGTTGCATCAGGAAGGGCATCCGGCGTAAAATTTTGCCAAATCATACATGCAGAGTTGGTGATAGCATAGTAAATTTGGAAATTCTTAGCAGTGTAGTTTAAGTAGGGATTGGCAGGGGTGGGAGTGGGATTTAGCACTGGCTGCGAACCTAGCTATTTTATTGTAGCATATGGAGAGTTTGGTCAGGTTGGTTTTATTAATGTTGGTTAGAACTGGAGAAGCACAAAGTAATGATGATAGGAGATGAGACCTGGCGATGGAAGTTCTAGATTTGGGGGATAGGAACTGTTTGCTATGATAGAGGCATCCTAGCTTCTTGTGTACTGCTTAGCTAATGCAACTTTAATTTTAGAATAGCCTTTTTATGGTTACACGAAACAAAAAAATGACTACAAACGTCAGTTTCTGAAGTGCATAGGGCAACAGCTTTAGAATTCATTTAAACTATTTCACATTATAGGTGAGGACTACAATGTAATATTGGTTACAACATAGACCTTTGTGGATGCATATCCAATGTGCAATAACTAAAGTATATGTAGTGTCCCCTAATTTATTGATTTTCCTTACTGTTGTCTCAGCTCTGCACTTTAAATTAATGTTACATGTATCACATTTACTGCCCTTTGTTACACTGTAGCTGAGTCCCTCTCATGTCCTTTTTCAGCATTTCCTTTTTATTATGTACATGTGTTCCTAAGTGGACTCATATATACTAATCTACTTATATCTAGCTACACTTTCCTCAGTAAGCTTCCCGTGCCTCTTGGTTATGTTATTCAAGTTGCCCTTGCCTAGTATTATGCTGGCTGTGCATACTGCCTTACTGTGGTTGCATGCATATACAACCTGTTGTTTTATTGTGTGCTGCTAGTAGGTCTTCAGGCCACAGACAGGTGCTGCTGAATGTGTAGACTTGCTCTGCGGTTTGCATATTCAATGAGCACTGCTGTTCATTGTGTTAACATGCATGCAGCATGTAGGCTTAGTACAGTGTGTACACATGAATTAATGAATCCCCAAGCATCTGTTTTATGTGGTTATTCTTATGTGTGTTGGCCAAGACCAGTTGCCACTTCTCTGTTATCCTTTAGCAACTGTTCAAAAACAGAGCTTTTACATAAAAAAATTAATATATTAACTATACATTTTTAAATAAATTATACATACTATTGGTAAAATATAAAAAAATAATACTCTGTGTGGTTATCAGACTTTTTTCTATTTTTAAAACTGTATGATCCCCATTGTTATTGCAATGTAAGTATAATTTCAGTTTTGAGTTATATAAAAAAAGTGGCACACCTTGTTTACAGTACAAATATTGCAAATAGGTAAACTCAGTTTCAGAGAGGATTTACATCTGTATTTGTCTGATTATAATTCAGGTAGAATTGAAATGTTACTCAGCTGTATGACTCATATTATGGAATATCAAATATTTACTTATGTTTTTATCATTGGCAATATTAATAAAGTTTTTCAAAAAAATCATAATAGCTAAAGATAGGTACTGAGTAGTTTCTGTATGACTTATAGCAACACAGTCCTAACTTGATTTATCCCTCCAAGCATGTAAATATTTTGTTCAACAAATCAAGCAATAATTAATTAATCAATGTATTTATTTATGTAGTTGTTTGTTTGTAACCATGTACGTGCACTGGTCTATGAAACTCTTTAGGCCGTGACAACAGGTCATTAGGCAGCATGATAAAAATACAATGTGAATAGTAACTTGACAATTTTTAGCAACACATTTTAGTTAACATTTGACAAGAATAGCACTTAGTAACTACATAAGTAATACACTAGTTGCTTTCATAACTTAAGCAAAGATTATATAACTAACATTGAGGTAACCTGTGTAGAAGAATAAACGGTTTTAATTATCTGGAAAAATGAAGTCCCATTCTTTGCATGGTAAAAGCATGTTTGTTAAATAAAGTAAGAGCATTAATTATCCATTTTCTGTGTCTCAGTCACATTTATACAAACTAGTTAAATAGAACAACAGCTTTGTATAAAAGAATGTCATAGTTTAGACTCATTCCAAAATTCATTTGCAAGTTGATAGTAATCATCTGGTGCTGTTTCAGACAAGGCCTCTTCACCTATTGCTAAGCCAAAGTTTGGTCTGTTTACAGTTAAGACCTACTAGTGGAAACTGGAAATATTTGATTTCTAATTTATTTGCCAAAAGAAGCTGGTACCCTAAATAAAGCAACTTGAAAGTGACCAGTGCTAAGGGCATGGATGTTTCCTCTCTAACTGGAGGTCTTTTTGCTTTCTCGGACAAAAGGCTGTAGTGTTCTCTTTGTCTGTAAAGAAAAGACAAATAAAGTGGCAAATTTTGTAAAGTACCTTTTTAGAGTGGCTGTGTCATATAAAAAAAATGTGAACAGCCATCAGGAGGATGTACTTTTAAAAAAGACAGTCTGAAGGAGTTCATTTTTTTTTTTTTATGAAAGCGCTTACTGTGTTATTAAATTTTTATTAAGTCTTTGTAAGTTTGATTTTGATTCTTAGTTTATTTATTTACTTATAAGACTACTCAATGAGTACAATACCTTCATCACCATGTACCTGACCAGGCATATGTAACAACTGGAGCATGCACAGAGGTTCCTCTGAAAAAGAATACATGGTTTAGAAAGAAAGCCCTATGTCGACTGTCTCACAGCCTTGTCTTTATACTCAGTCTCTTACAGGCTGCTGAGAGATGACCTGTGCCTGTGCTACAAAGGATCCTCTGATCCAGCCTTAATGGACCTGTTGCACATCTGCAAAACAGGTCACATTAGAAACACCATATCCAGGGACCTAAACCTTGCCTGCAAAATAACTAGGAGCTGGAGGAACAACTCTGTGTCTCAGAAGCTACTCTTTTTAGAATAGGCTTTTCATCCTTGTGAAGCAAAGTTCTTCCCTGCACTTATTGAAGTGAAAATGGGATCAGTGGAAGGGGACTATTTCTCTCTTAGAGAGAAGAAGCTTGTAAATGCTTGATCATTCATGCCCAAGTTTATGTACCCCCCCACATAACTTGAGACCGATCCTTTATAATATTTCTAGGAAGTTTAAAAAGGTCGTTTTGGTTCATTATCTTATTATTCTCCTATGGTTCATTATTCAAGTATATATTAAGCTTTTCTGTTATGATATCTAGTCATGCTTTCTCAATTTTTTGGCTTCACTTCTCTGAAGGTAACCACAAACTGCTATCCTTAAGGCATCTGCATTATTCTTTATAAACCAGCTGTCACCATTTTTGTATATGTCCTAACCAAGTGACGTGCACTTAGTTTTCCTTCTTCAGCTGCCATTCCAGAGGTTGTTAGTAACATATCTCTGTACCTTCATAGCATGATATAGGGTGAGCAGCATGACATTTTTATTCCCCGTAATATACATATTCTCATAACAAAGAATTTCAGCAGTAGTTCTTTTCCTGTTCAGTCAGAGGGTGCCATCCTTTCAGTGTGTTTTGCGTTGGTTGAATATCATCATTTGTCCAGTGATACTCTCTGTGGATTTCAGGCACCATGCTTTTATACAGCAGACATTTCTTGAAGTAACTCATGTATGGTGCAATTCCATATGAACTGAGATGAGCTATGCAGGTGTAATTCTGTTTGACTTCCCCTATCCTCAACGAGTCTTTCCCTTTTGATAACCTCTCTGAGGCCAGGAAAAACACTGATAACATTAATTCTGTGAGGATATGTACAGAACCCTTGCCCTGCCTGCCTGCTTGCCTAGATGTCTGCTCTGTCCTGCTATGTGGGTGAGAGTTGTTTGATGATAGTGTAGAATTCTTGAATCCAGAAGGTTCTGCATGGGCAGCAGTGTGACAGCTATCCCACTGCACCATTTTTACTCTTTTTTGTGCAGTCTTTACTGTTTAATACAGTACAGCAGGCCAGGTGGTATAAGGCCATGCTGTGTAGTATTAGACAGGATAGGGGTACCCAGGCTATAAAGCAAGTGATGTCCCAAGGATAGGTGAGAGTTAAAGTAGTCTACCATGGGTAAACAAAATACCCTTTGAAAATATCATCTTTTCTACATAAACGTTCCTCACTAGTACATATTGTGTTCCTTGGCATTCTTTGCACAAAGTAAATCTAAAATCCATGTTTACGACCTCTGCCAACAATTAACCATCTTTTAATAATAAACAATAGTCATAAATATTTTTATATTATTTTATATTTTTATATTTTTATATTATTTGGTGCTGGGACAGAGCGTTTATCAGACTTTTTGGCAGCACTCTATCTTGCTTTTTCCATCTTTTAATAATAATAATAATAATAGATAAACTCTATATGCCAGTCTATCTGACCAAAAAACTCATGAACCTCTGATTTTCCATTCTATATGTACAATTTCAGCATTATGCCCAAGAAATTCATGTTGGGGGTTTGCATCAATGCATATTATTTATAGTCTACATATCCCCTGTTGTTTATGTGAAATGCCGCAGCAGTACCACATGATGCTCAATTCACTTCCTTTCTGAAGATGGGTCAAAAATGCAACATTAAATTCCTAAATGCACACATGGTTTAACATACCTTTTTAAAAGGACTAAAACAGTACTGAAAAATAAAAATCACAAGACATTAGTTTATGTGGAGAAGCCCTTCTGCTCTCTTAACCCTTACTGTGTAAAATCATCAACACCAAGATCATGATAATTTGGAGAAAGAAATATTTCCCTGACTTGTGTCAAACATTCATTTTAATTGTATTAAATATGATCACCATCTTTAGCAGTTAATACTGCACTGTGATTTAATACTTCTGCATTAGAAATCTGCATTCAGAAAGCTGACCAGCAGCAGTCATATTTTGTTTTTAGGTAGGCGAATGGGATTGAAAATTGCTGGAGTCTCTGGCAAGATGAGAATAAAGTAATAAGTCCTCTCTTGATGTTTGTTTAGCATATATGGAAGTATATCACCCCTGTATACAATGCATTTTTCCAGTTGATATGGGCAGCAATGTCCAGTGAGATTCACATGGTCACATGATATTTCTGCAGAAGTTAGAAATAAGTGAAGAAAATGCAGTGACAAGCAATCAGATCAAACACCAAATGAGTTAAAATTCCAGATGCATGTTTCACAAAGTGCAGAGAGCAAGGTTCATCAGGGTATAACATCAAACTGAAAACCATTAATTTAAATAAAAAAGACTTAAGAAATCACATGATAAAAATCAACAAATTAACAAGCTTCATTGATGCACGTTTTCCACTCAGGAAAAATAGTGTAGAGAATTTCTCACTCGGGCCCATGGGAATATATAAACAACAAAAAAATGTTACCTCTGAGATTCCAAAAGCATAAATTAATTGCATGCGCCTCCCCATTTGTTGTTACTTGTCAAGACTGTATTGGCTATGAATTTACAACAGTGATACACTCCATTCAAAAATATCTGCTTAAACAAAGCTTTATTTGAATTATGTTTCTTAATGTCATAGCAATGCTACTAATCCTTTTGTTAAACATGTTTTGTTTTGTGTTTTTGGTTTTTTGTTTTTCATTGTAAAACCATCCATATATTTAGTAGGGCAGGAGCAGAAACAATTAAAAGCAAATCTCCTGCTGGTATAAGGACCTTTACAACTTTTGCCTTTCTGCAACTGCCTCACTTATAAACCCTATAAAGATCATTATTTGCTGTTATCTTTCTATAGCGTCCGTAAATGTATCTAATCTCCTCCAGATAATACAGGGCTTCTTACCTACTATTACGCATACCGCCTAATCCATAACACCAACACATCTCAATGTTTTTAAAAATGGCATTAAATCTTAGGAACCTTTGCAGAATATCTAGTATTATACAACAACCCCCCATTAATATTCCAAAATGTGCACTGTGATTGGTCAGCGTGCACATTGTAAATCAGACTTATACTAATGGAAAAATGTCCAGTCGCCCAAACTTTTTCCATTAGTATAAGTCTTTTTTTTTGGACAGCAACAGAGAACGGGCTTCTTTGCTGTTATCTTGCTATGTTAAACGAGTTTAACATAGCGAGATATCTTAAAAAAAAGCAACGGAGATCTTCCTTTCTCCATTGCTTTTTTTAAAGCTGTCTTGCTAACTTAAACTTGTTTAACATAGCGAGACACCTTTTAAAAAGCAACGGAGATCTTCCTTTCTCTGTTGCTTCCACACACAGCTCTGATGTACTGTGTAACCATACCCATGCGCAGTACATCAGAACTGCTGCAGAATACTGGACAGCTGTGGAAGGGCAGCAAGTAGGCATTATACAATGCCATTATTTAAGAAAAGTAAGTATTTTTTCTTAAATAATGTCATTGTATAATAACAATAATCAACTTCTGGCTGGATTTACCCACGGTTGTCTTTGTTTGGCCACTCAAGCTTTGCCCTCGTGTCCAAACCACACCAACCGTGGGTAAATCCAGCATTATCCACACTCAGGTGTGGGTTATTGCTTAAATAAATTATGTCCAGAGCTGGAATAATTCACTAAAATTGAGTAGGTAGGTAAGGGATTTATAAAGTTAGGCAGAAATCCATGAAGATTAATCAAAATTAATACTACTGATTTATGCATGTTAGGTCCTTTCTTCCTGCTGCTGTACTGTGCCTAAACTGAAGGCACTCCTGCCTCAGCATGAGTGGTCACCTGTTGCCATAATTAATACTTATATGATTATCACAGCTCTGCCAATAAAGCCACACTGGACTGCTAAATGCAGTTGAACAGTAAGCAGGCAAATGGTGGCTTTGTGAATCATTCTGTTAGTTATCTGTCCTGAAAAACGGGAGTTCAGTTTCATGAAAGTACTTGGCAGCACATTTTAATTAATTTTATTAGTGGTAGCTTTTAACTGGCTGAGCTCACCTAGAATCTGAAGAAATAATGAGGTTCTGTAGTTACTGCATTTAATTTTCACTCCGCATTGCCTTGTATGATCTATATAATTGTGCTTATACTGTGTCACAGTTTTCTGTAAAGTTTTTGTACAAAGTGCAACTGTTGTGTGGTCCTCTGAAAGAACCAGAAAGTCAACTGTTCTTTAAATGAACTATAAACAAAGAGACAAATGCTTTTCCTTATTTCAATTGACATCCATTTCTGTCAAGGACAACTCATCAAAACGCACATATCTGAGTTTCTCATGACCATAGGAAGTGCCACAGTGGGGCACACTGGCTGTGAAATGCTGTGCCTCAATGAGTACCCCAGTAAAACATTCATTTTCTTTTTTAATTTTTTTTTGTTATTTACTAGCATCAAAAAAGCCCATAAGCATGAAGCCTCAGTATTCTTTTTCTGTTAATTCCCTAAAGGAGACTATTAGAGTGCTGGTGGTTTGTTTGGAACTTACATTTTTTTAATTTATGCATTTATTGCTTTTGTTGACCAGGAAAGTCTGACTGGATGAAAAACCCCTTTTCAGCAGAGGTCCAAGGAGAAAAGCTCCACAAGATGCAGAGAGAAAGCAAACATAATGTGATGAATCCTTTGAACATACAATAACGAGACAAAATAATGACTGAGCATATGAGAGTAAGAAAACAAAAAACACTGGCAAGCAACATATGAATAGTCACCATACATACATAGTATAATTATTACGCAGACAATACAATGATATGAAAAATCATTCACAAGTCAATCCAAATGAGTGTTTACACAAAGTTCAGACCCATAGTACTTTATAATAGTAGGACAGTGGTAAAGTGAATTTTCAGAACAGTGTAACGGTGAGGAGAGCATGGACCGGTATATGTGGCCAAGTAGGTGCAATAGTACAGGATAAGGTTGAAGATTGCTGTCCGAGTAATCATTTTAGTTTAGAACAGGATAGAGTGGATAAGGATAATTTAGAGGGATTAGCCAGATGTGGTACATGAGCAAAGCCATGAGAACTTTAGGCTTTGTTTAAATAGTCGGTTGAAAGATTTCAGGATTTTAATTTGTCTGAGGGAGAAGGACATGGAATTCCAAACTTTAGAAATGTGAGAGGAATAATACAGTGAGACACTTGCAGTATTGCTTGATTTAATGGTGTGCAGTAAGAATTCATCAGTATGTTGAAGAGTCCTAGATGGGGAGTAAGCTTGGATAGTATTTTTTAGTTTTTGGCATTTTTCAAGTTGGAGAATTGGACTGTGAAGAGTTTTTAGTTGTGTGAATATTAGATAGTGAGGCAAATCTAACCAGTTTCTCTATTTTAGTACCGTGTAGTGATGGGGTCTATAAGGCATATCAGCCATAAATTTAGTTATTTTGCTGTAGCATTTTTCTAGCCTGGTTATTTGGGTAGCTTGTAGGTTAACAAATACAGGAACAGCATATAGGAGGGTGGGTAACAATAGAGTAGAGGTAATGGTTTGCGTAGCCTTGTCAGTCAGGTAGGGTTTAACTCGATATTTAGTGGTAACTTTGTTGTGCATTTTGGTAATAGCTTGCTTTATGTAGTGGTCGCTTTCATGGCATAAGCTATTTTGCCACCTAGGGGCTTAGTATGAAATACAAGTTCAGTGTTGGTTTGGTCAGAAAAAGTAATGATAAAGAGATTTGTTAAAGTGTATTGTTTAAGTATTAACAAAGTAAGTCGGGTCTTCATAAGGTTTAATAGTAAGAGAGTTATGGAGCCATGTGACAAAGGAGTTAAAAGATTCCTGTGGTTGAGTCTGTTGTAGTTTTTTTGGCAGTGCAGATGACTGTGGAATCATCTGCATAATGAATAATGGTAGCATGTTTACTTGCATTTAGTTAATTTATGAAAACATTGAACATCAAGGAACCAGGGGCAGATCCTTGAGGTATCTCTATGTGCATTGAAAGAAATGGAAAGATCTAATTGTCCCATTTTACATCTTGAAGTCTATTGCTGGGGCAGCTGTTAAACCAGTTGAGAGATGCATGTGAGGTAGCTGTTCAACCAGGTGAGAGATGTGGGTGAGGTAGCTGTCAAACCAGATGAGAAGTACATGTGAGATAGCTGTTAAACCAGGTGAGAGATGGGTGTGAGGTAGCTGTCAAACCAGATGAGAGATGATATGAAGTAGCTGTTGAACCAGGTGAGAGATAAGTGTGAGGTAGCTGCTAAACCAGGGGAGAGATGAGTGTGAAGTAGATGTTCAACCAGGTGAAAGTTGAGTGTGAGATAGCTGTTGAACCAGGTAAGAGATGTGTGTGAGACAGCTGTTCAACCAGGTAAGAGATGTATGTGAGGTAGCTGTTAAACCAGGTAAGAGATGAGTGTGAGGTAGCTGTTGAACTAGGTGAGAGATGAGTGTGAGGTGGCTGTTAAACCAGGGGAGAGATGAGTGTGAGGTAGCTGTTGAATCAGGTGAGAGATGAGTGTGAAGTAGCTGTTGAGTCAGGTGAGAGATGAGTGTGAGGCAGCTGTTGAACCAGGTAAGAGATATGTGTGAGGTAACTGTTGAACCAGGTGATAAATGGGTGTGAAGTAGCTGTTGAATCAGGTGAGAGATGGGTGTGAGGTAGCTGTTGAACCAGGTGAGAGATGAGTGTGAGGTAACTGTTGAACCAGGTGAGAGATGCATGTGAAGCAGCTGTTGAGCCAGGTGAGAGATGGGTATGCGGTAGCTGTTGAACCAGGTGAGAGATGAGTGTGAGATAGCTGTTGAACCAGGTGAGAGATGAGTATGAAGTAGCTGTTAAATCAGGCGAAAGATGAGTGTGAGGTAGCTGTTGAACCAGGTAAGAGATGAGTGTTGAAGTCGTAGGGAAGAGAGTTTGTAGAGTAGTTTTGGTGAGTCACAATTTCAAAACTTTTGACAAATCAAGGAAATGTGTTGCTAGTATGTTCCCTACATTCCTGTTGCTGTTGATGGTGTTAACAAAGCTAAAAAGAGCTATTGTAGAACTATGGCATGGTCAGAAACCATATTGTGTGGGCCTTAGTAAATTGTTTGTGGTAACAAATTTAAGTAGCTAGGATTGGAAACATTTTTCCAAGACTTTGGATAGGAGTGAAGGAATGGCTATTGGCTTGCAATTGGAAGTATCAGTAGAGGAGCCACATTTGTGTAGGAAGAGATATAAGATTTCGTTAAATTTTTAGGGATGTATTGTTCTGTGTTGGAGCAGTTTATTAGAATGGAGATTAGGTAAGCTAGGATGTCTGCTGCAAGTTTAATATACTGTACTGGAATACTGTCCAGAAAAGGTGCAACTGGCTTTAGTTTGAAAAGGTATTTTCTGATGGTGGATGTGGTAATAGGCTCAAAATCAAATGTGTTGGGATTATTTGTTGAGGAGTGTTACAGGTGTTTTTGTCAAGTTTGGTAATGTGTATTGCTGTGTTTCTGAGCTGTTTATAATGTTGGAAGTTGGGCTGAGTTTTAGTTGGTTTTCAACTATTCCAATCACTGACTTTCTTTCATTATCATTTTGTTTTTTCTAGTTAACCAGGGCACAAGGTTAATTTAACTAGTTGTCTTCTAAATCTAGCAAGTTCATTTAAAATCTAGGGAAATGTATCATTAAAGTATGTGACATTGTCATCTAAAGGGGAGAATAAAGATGTTTTTAGTTAATGCATCTTTGATTCCTTTTCGTGGTTTCAGGAGTTCAATATAATAAGATTCGATGAAGTGAGGTTTGATGAAATTGGACTTGATAAAGTAAGTAGTCAATACTTTGAAATAAATCCATATATATATATATATATATATATATATATATATATATATATATACAGACACACAAACATATTTGCATGTTTTCAAGCTACAAATTTGTATGCATTTAATCATATTATTGGTATGTTCTTTCAAAATTAGAAACAATAATAATATTACTTTCTAGGGATCAGTAATATTTCTGTTATTGTATACGTTATAGTAAGATCCATATATTTTACATGTTCTGAGAGGCATGCCAATATTTGTGATTCTCTTCAGAAAAGCTATTGGGTTGCACAAAGCAAGATGAAAGTGAGATTATCAAGGGGGTTGTCTGGAGATTTTCATAAGAACATCTTGAAATAGTAGAGAGAGAGAGAGAGATTCTTATTTGAAGTTAGGTTGGAATTCAGGCTAGAATGGCCTTTGTAAACTGACAAGAGTGAAACTTTTGCAAAACATTTTGACAAAAATGCTTGTGCAGCTTTTAGTTCTCTTTAGGCTTAAATAAACAATAATCAAAACATAAATCTGTCATGCTGCAGTGTTTTTCAGTCTTAAAAATGAATGTTTCTTTGGAAAGGTGATCTTTTCATTTGTTGTATATGCTGAGGCATAAAAATTAAATAAAAATGATTTTTAATTAAAATTCAAGATGCAGCTGCTCTTTTTTTTCTTTGAGGGCAAGAGCCCAATCCACTGAGGAATTATAGAGAATGACACCATTAACAGTCCATTCTGAATTATTTTAGAGTTACAGACTTTTAAATCCAAGAACAAAATACCCCCAACAATATTCTGGGGACAGTCTTTCTGGGAATGTCTAGAAGTTAATAGGTTAAATGGGTCATTAGCAGTTACTGTTGCATCTGTTACTGTGATAGCATCTTTGCATATATTTTCATTCTTGAATTTTCCATTATTCAGCTAGAGTTGCTCAGATAGCCAGGAGTATTCATCAATTTTTTGTAAAGTAAGATTTTTTTTTTTTTTTGTGCGTTTGTGAGTTTCACTGCTGATTTGAAAGTGTCTGGGCAATTTTAGCTCTTAACATTCAATGCATTTTTTATCATTTCTGTGTAATGACTCATAGTCTTGTTGTTTCTTTCACATAATCTGAACAGAATTTTGTCAGCTTCAGTTGCTTTATTTCTGAGTCATTGTGCAGATATATACATTAGCTCACTTTCTTCCACCTAAATGGTGGTCGCTTTTTCTTTGCACTGCTACATTTTGTTCATACATCTCCATAATTATTTTCATTTCAAATGACAAACATAGACTACATTACCTTTTTCATTGTTTTTGATTATTGACAAGTGTTTGTTCTATTCATGCAACTTCCTGGATTCTTAGGTCATGGCTATAGTCACATTTGTTATTGCCATTATTACTGGTCTCTGTATCGATCAACATTGTTCCATTGAACCTGAATAAGTCCACATTGGGTATAGTTTTAAATGGATAAAACAAAACAATTGAAGAATCTTCAACCAAATGGAGAATTATTTTTTTTTGTATGGGGTGCAAGAGCCACTACAGCTTCTATGTGGGTGAAGGCTTTGCCTGACTCACCCTTCTTATTTATATATAAAAACTCCGGGATCCCACATCCTCAAAGACTGAAAATCCCAGAAACATATAATCACTAGTTACACACACTAATACAAATTGCACTGGCATTGAATCTCAGTGATTCTCAGTTGAAAACAGTGACTGCTGAGTTGCAGTTCATAGAAGAACACTTGACGAGTTTAAACCTTGTCCAGTTTACACCTGACAAAAGGTAGGGAAGCTGATGGAGATTACAGTCTAATATTGTCAAAGTTTATAGCACTGCAAGGTAATAGGCTAATGTTGCCAAACTCCTTTATTGTTTTAGATTTTATGCTTCGCCCATATATACTGATGGGGTTTTGACATTTGACCTTTTGACTTTGGTCTTTCTGCATTCAGTCTTTTGGCATTAGGGATTTTGCAGTACTCTCTTTGGACTACTGTACGTTGAATATATAAAAATATAAGCTAATCTGTCCCATTATGTTTATTATGTGCTCTGTATATTAGTTGTACATCATATAACATTGTTTTATGTCTACATTATATTAATCGTCTTTACTGGTTGCCAGTAACTCCATTTGTCTTATGGCCCAAGTTATAGTTTGAATAGAATCAATTTGGGCTGGTCTACCTGTAAAGTTAACAAATGTTGACCAAAAATTAAACAAATAACTCTAGATAAAGGCACAGCCACAGTGAGAAGAAAATGTATGTTTCGGATCTATATTATAAGAATGAAAGTGCATACGTGCGACTACATAAAAGTCGACACATAATGCATGAAACCTAAAAATAGCGAACAGCCACATAAGCAAATTTTTCCTAGGGAAAAAACTTAGGGATTGTTCACTAAAAAACAAAATTTAATTTCATAAACAGGTGGGGAACTTTGGCCACCACACCCCCCAATGTGGGGGGGTCTGCCCCCCCCACACCTCCCTAACTAAATATACCAACTCTGAGATTGCACTATAGGGAAGGAAAGGACAACTCCATGAAGTTGGCCAACCATCTCCTTGCCCTATGACATATTCATCGAATTGCTTAAATGCGATTCGATGAATATGTGCCGCTGTTTCCATATTCGCTTAGAAGCATTTTCTTGCTTCTAATATGGACCCATATGTTTCTTGATGGTGGTATAAATGCTAGCATACATGGGAGTCCCACAACCCCTTAACCAAGTCCCTCTAAATTGTGGGGATAGTTTAGGGCTGATATCGGAGCCTAGCTCAGCAGCTACATTTATGTCTCCTCTTAATATTTTGTGACTCGGAATACTTCTATTTTATGTCCTCAAGCTTTGTAGTATAGTTTGCTGGAGTAGCTGGTGGAAGATTAAGAGATATAAATATGCAAGTTTTATTAAACATATTCTGCATAAAAATCTATGCTGGAGAGTAAGCAAGCATTTGTAAAGACCAGGCGATCTGAATGAATTGCTTTATGTTGGAGATATGAAGTTAATATCTTGTATGAACAATATTAGTCCAAAGCCCTCAGCTTCGGGCACTCCTACTGATAGTCTACTTGTATAGATATTGCTTTGTCAATTTTGAATGTAAAGGGTGGAGACTGTCTTGTGAATTTTGAATATATAAAGGTTCTTTTGTTGAGATAATTTGTTTTTTATACAGGTTGGTCTGTTTATCCTCTATTTTTCTTCTGCTGCTGGGTAATCACCCATTAACATCTCTCCACCTCTATCCATGCCGCCTATTCATACTTCCTCCCTACCCTCTCCACACATCACCCCAAATTATTTAATGATGTCCCTCACTTTTACTCCGAATATAGACTGATTATTTCCATTTCAACTCAACCAAAATTAATTAAGTGGAAGAATACTCTCCCAAAATAAGTATCAATAATTCCCCAATATACTAAAATCCTTCTAGGATGAGACAGTCACCCTAATCTTGGCCCCACCTATTTCAATGAGCATCAAGCCAATTCTCTTCCACAAACTGCTCTAGCCCTGCAATGGTTAACCCCCAACCCCCAGCCTCAATGATCTAACTTTTACTGCCATAAATGTTAGAAGTATAAAAAATCAAATTGCTGAACTACATGACTGGATTGCCCAGCATAAGCCTGATATTCTCACTGTAACTGAAATTTGGCATAAAACCAGCATAAACAACATTGAAATTACACCTCACAGCTATAATATCATCTGTAATGACCATAAAAAGAGGAAAAGTGGTAGGATTGCTTTAGTATTTCCCAACTAGTACCGCATTTACACTTATAACAATCCAATACCAAAATTTAGTTCAGCAGAACTTCTTATAACTTTCCTGAACCTAACAAGTACAACCAAATATGTATTACTGTTCTTTACATCCCTCCTGGGAACAATACAGATTTACTAGAAGATATCCCACATTTAACATCTATAACAGTTCCACAAATAATATTACTTCTAGGTGATGTAAATGTGAATTGGTTGGACATAAGCTCTAACTTTCCTTCGTTGAGTTTAAACTTATTTGGTTTCACGCAACTAATTAATAGCCTCACACATTATAGCACAATATCAGATTCCCCATTAGACTGGAACCTAGTATTGGACCTTAGCAAGTGCACCACTTAAGGTATGATGTCTTACTGCCTAAGTGATCATCTCCCAGTGTATACAGCCAGACAACTCACACATACATTTAAACAGCATGTTTATAAAACAACATGCAACCTTTCCAAGTTTAACCTAAAAATGATCATTACTAACCTATCATCCATTAACTGGAACTTCCTAAAAATACTCCCCTTAGATGTTGCTGTAAATTAATTCAATACAACTTTCCTGACTATTCTAAATAGCCTTGCACCTTGTAGAAGGAAGAGACTGAAAACAAATAATGCAATTTCAATGTAAAGAACAGTATCTGGAACGCAAGACTTACACCACAAAGTAAAAATACGAACTGCAACGTAGACCAATAAAAATAAATGCATTTATTCAAACGGAATAAGCGCTTTCACAGTTATACTCCAACACTGCTTCATCAGATGCTAAAAAGAGAAAAGATCACTTCCTGTATGCTATTATCTGACCAGTCAAATACATGTATCATGCCATGCCTCTCAAACACATAAAAGCACAATACTATATTATATATTATAGGTTATACAACTTCTAACTATAATGAAATCACCTTACATAAATAGAAAACATATATTAAAAAAAAAAAAAAATATATATATATATATATATATATATATATATATATATATATATATATATATATATATATATATATATATATATATATATATGTACATACACACACACAAACAACTAATGTCAAAGAATATAAAAGACTTCACCTAAACAATCTGCTTGCTTTAAGGACAGGTTTCAATGGAACCTGACCATTCAGGCCTTTCCCCTTGTAAGATTGCATCCTAAGGATCCATGTTGACTCCACCCTTTCAATATGATTATGAATGTCTCCCATCCTTAGAGACTCATATAACTTGTCTATAACTCGAAACTTAAATATTTGATGTTCACCTCCTGACATGACATGCTTGGCTAATGCATTATTCTCATACTTAATTTGAATAGAATAGGTATGTTCCCTTATTCTATCCTTAAACCTACGATTACACTTCCCTACATAAAACGAGGAACATACAACGCAGTGTGCCAAATAGAGCATGTCCTTGGTGTTGCAGTCAGCACATACCCAAAAACAAAACCTTTGTCCATCATTAGGGCTGGTAAAGCTATTATCAATCTCAATGTAGTCACAGAAATTACAGTTACCACAGGGGACAGTACCCCAGGCATTAGGACCCCTATCTATATATCTATTCTTATCTGGGTAACATAACATCTGTTTCAAATTCCTCTTGTTTTTATACCTAAACTTAGGTCTTTCCCCAACTATTCCTTTAATCCTGTCATCAGTAAGAAGTATAGGCCAATGTTTCTTAAACATCTCAGTTATTGCCTTAGTATCACTATTAAATTGTAATGTGACAGTCAATGAATCAGGCAGTTTACTTCTAGTTCCTGAAATGTCAGTAGCTGCACCAAAATATGGTTTCGCTCTACTCCCCCTCAACTCAGCCCCAGCATGTACACCCAACTCAATTTCTCTCTTTCTATAGCCTCTCCTACTAAACTGTCTCCCCAAACTCACAATCTCTTCTTCAAATCTATGGTCATCATTATTTAGGTGGGATATTCTCATCCCTTGCCATTTCACTATATTATGAAAAATGTGAGGTGGGTGCATGCTAGTTCGATGGAGAAATTAATTCCTATAACATTCTTTTCTAAATAGACGCTTGCTAAAAATTCCATCAATATCTCTGTCCATCGTGACATCCAAAAAGTCCACAGTAGATCTAGAATACTTAAAAGTAAACTTCAGAAAATTTGTAGTCCCATGTAAGTACTCTATAAATCTAACAAGATCTATTTCATTTCCACTCCATAACATATAAACATCATCTACAAAATGATTATAGAAGCTAATCAAGCTAAGAAATTCATGCCCTTGGAGGATAAACATGTCCTCCCAATATGCCATCACCATATTGGCATAGCTGTTGGCACAAGATGTGCCCAGTTTGTTTTCGATGGGAGTTATTGTATCCAAACCTCGGGCATAGCAATGGGCACATCACTAATATTACTTCAATGAAATCCATTTTCTCAAAAAGCTGATTAAGGGTAAAGGTTAAGCTTTTCCTGTAGAGGGCAGCCTATATCATAAGGATTATAGTGATGTGTAGTTTTTTGCTCTGTATCTGGATTCATTCCTTTCCCGGTGGCTTGTTGTCTGTTAAATAATGCAATTTGGCTATTCAAAAAGAGTAGAATGCTAATGCAGGATAGAGAAAACTAAAGGAAAGACTGGCAGAAATATAAAACACCACAATATCTTGAAAACATTAGAATCCTTTGCAATCATACTAAAAAGCAAATTAATGAAGACAAAAATTATACTATAATAACTTTCAGAATAATAGTAAACACAACCCTAAAACAAATTCTGGACAGCCATTAAAGAAAGGTTGCATCCCAGCCATAAATTCAACCATAATCCCTCTTCCAATAACTTATCACTCAAAACTGCAATAAAATTCATAAGTGGTATAGCATTTATAACCAAGGATTTCCCAGCATCTAATCCTAACCCTGCCCAGCAGCCACGTATCACCATGTCTACCTTCACCTTCAAACCTGTGCCCACATTGTATATAAAACTACTCTTAAACAAACTCAAACCATGCTCTGCTTCAGCAGATGACCTTCTAAATTAATACCTTAAAATAGCAGCTGATAGCATTGTCCACCTTGTCTCAGTCCTTATAAATAGGTCAATCCAGGAATCCAATGTTCCTGCTCTCTGGAAAACATCATACATTATCTCTGCACAAAGGATGAAATTCAAAATACTTTACTAACTTTAAACCTATAGCAATCATATCCCCCTCTCCACAATTTCTGAATATGTATTCAAAACAATTGCTACACTATCTTCTATCTCCCACACAACATGGCTTTCACCCCTCCCATAGTGCTAACATTGCACGTCTAACCTGTATAAATACTGTCAATAAAGTTAGACATAACAGCAAGCTAGTCTCTTCCTTATTCCTAGACTTGTTCTAAAGCCTTTGACACAGTTTGTCACAGCAAACGTCTACATCAAATGTCCCCATTAGGTCTCTCTCAGTCCACCCTTCTATCAGTCAAAAGCTGATAAGCAACTGTTTATTGGCTTTATTATCACTTGCTGTGGAATAGTGTTTTTTCTTTGATTGTCTTTTTATTACCACTGTTGGGTGAGTTGTTTTTTTGTTAACTGAGAATAGGTATCAGTAAAATGGCACTCCACCCTCTCTCCATATGTCTCAGTCACCACAGATATACCACAAAGTTCTATCCTTGGCCTCTTCTTCTTTAGTATTCTTAACAACACCCTCTACACATCCACATAACAGGCCTCCCTAATACAGTACACAGACGAATCCACACTCATCTGCATGTCTGAAAATGTGGCATGCCTCCAAAAAATTACTCAGGAAGCTTTAACAGCAACTGAAACATGGCTTAGTAACTCACAACTCATGCTCAACCCTAAAAAAAAAAAAACAACCATACTTCTCATAGCAAAATATTAGGGATGATAGTGATGATAATCTTAAATTCAATTTGAATATACAAAATTAAATAAGAAAAACTCATTAAAAAATAGGGATGCTTTATAGTGAAAAAAAAAACGTTCTCATCGACGCAACTACAGCTACCCTTGTATCTCCTTCCCACACTTCTTTATGGTACTCCCTTCCTTCTTAAAATGTCAATAAATAAATAAGTAATAAATGTAGTCATGGGTATTGGGCTTGACTCTTTCTATTAAAATTTGCCTACTGTACAAATCTGAGCATGTCACATAATAGATGGTGATCCTGGGTCATCCCTGAAAAAGGCACACTTTGCCCAATAGACTTACCTGGTTAACAAATAGATTAAAATAAAAAAAAATCATCAATCAAGCATATTTTGTAGTAGCTTAAGGTCATGACATTAGAAAGTTAATGTAATATTTAATTTGGTTATGTGAAGAAAGACACGCTTCACTTGTGTATGATTTCTTTTTTTTGTTTTGGTACTGTGGCCATATCATTCAAGAAAAAGAGCCTGGAGCCACCACTGCTCATGACTGATCACAAAGTTTTGCATTTATTCAGTCTTCTATATTACATTTTACATAAGTAGATGTTCAGCTACACGTGCAAAGATGCTGATGTGACAGTTTATGTACTTACATGTACAGAAGTTCTGAGGTGGCGGCTTGTGCACCCAGGTACACACAGGCTAAAAAAAAGCATTTTCAAAACTGGAAAGAATGAGGTACCCGTTTGCATTTCAAACAGTCAAACCTAGTCATATAGCAACATCCTCAGTCTCTCTGAAACAGCTCTTCACAGGCAGTGATGTAGCTTCATGTAGCATTATTCATATCATTCTGCTATTCCCTATACTGCAGACGGTTTAGCTCCCCATTGCATAACTACCAGCTGTGTGCTATTTTCTGTTGCCATTACCCCATCCTTACTGCTCTTCCTGTTTGAGGCATAACTCTCAACTGTCTAGCATGTCACTGACTATCTAGCATACCTCTTAGCCTCTAAGTACAAGAAATCTAGACAAAGTCAAAATAATGGAGGGACAATGGCCCAAAATCAGGGACAAATTTTAAATATTGTTCTTATGAACTTAAAAAGTTGCTAGAATAACAGGCTGTGCTTTAGTTTGCATTTTCTGAAGGATATTAACCCTGAAACTGAAATGTATTTTGTTATTTAATGACGTCAGCATTTAATGATTTGCCAGAGAACCACAAATTTTATGGGAACAGGCCAAAATATAGGCAAAAGTCTTGACAGTCTACAAAAAATCTGGATCATTGAGAAGTATGATTTTTGCATCATATCTTTGGTCTGTTCATCATAAAACATCTAGTGTTCTAGAAAATTATTGATGAATGAAGTCATTAATATTACTTCAATGAAATCCATTTTCTCAAAAAGCTGATTAAAGGTAAAGGTTAAGCTTTTCCTGTAGAGGGCAACCTATATCATAAGGATTACAGTCATGTGTTGTGTTAAGCTTTTCCTGTAGAGGGCAGCCTATATCATAAGGATTATAGTGATGTGTTGTGTTAAGCTTTTCCTGTAGAGGGCAGCCTATATAATAAGGATTATAGTGATGTGTTGTGTTAAGCTTTTCCTGTAGAGGGCAGCCTGTATCATAAGAATTATACTGACAGGTTGTTTATAAGCAGCTTGATGTGTAACTTCCATGAATTCATTTTCTTATTTAACTAGTGATTTCAGAAGTTTTGTAGAAGTTAAAAATTCAGACTTTTCCACTAACTATTCAGGACAGGAAAGGACATAAACTAACTCAATTACAACAGCAAAATCCAAAAGTGAACCTGCGGGTGACTCATTGTAGGTTGATGGCCAGACATGGCAGAATTAGGCACAGACACAGGGTATAACAGTCTGAAAGCAATTATTTCAGCTATCAGTTCCTACTCAGGGAGTCACACCCTGTATCTACCTCGAAAATTTTATTCTGAGAATTTTTCCATCTTCATTAACCACAGCCATTGAGAAGTGCACTAGCTTGCTTAATCCCACAACATCATTGGGTCAGGTTTGTTAAGTGTATGCATGGAAGTTAATGCAAATCAAAAGATCATATTCTAACTCACCAATTGATTAATTCCTGAAACCTGATTCTTTACACTTTGCATGCTTCATACTATTTAAACATTACACGTTCCACTTTCTAGTACATTCCTGTGTTAGTGGTGCAAAAGGTTGCACACTCACCTTTGGTGAAGAAGGCCATGAATTCTATTCCCATACCAAATAAATCGATAGCCGAGACTGCAGTGTAGCATAAACGGGGTGATGCATGCCTGAGTGTGCTGGTCTTCAGATGAGATGTTAAACTGAGGCCCCATTTGTTTGAGTTGATGGTAACTCAGGTGGATATAAAAGATCTCATAGCACCTATTGAAAAGTGTAGGTGTCCTTTAATTAATGCAACATAAGCAGAATGTTATTTACATATTTATAAAATATACATATTTTTTATTTTTAGGTACATATTGACACATTCCTGTATACCATAATCATTATTATGCTTACATAATTGACCCCACTCCTTCTTCTACAACCATAATCTAATTTTTCATGATATATTAGCCTAAATCCATTTTTCATTAAGCAAAATTATGTTAAATCTTTCATTCCAAGCAACCCATATTACATAGAATAAATTCTTATCTACCCTTCTCACATATTCTTTATTCATGTTTCTATAATATCCATAATCATATTCATATCTATACTGCTTACATCATTAATATTCTCAAAAACTTTATCTTCACACAAATTTTTGTAGAGTTTAACTACTCTTTTACATTTAAAAAAAGATATTCCATTTTCTCTTCTTCTCCACAAAATAAGTGCACTCTCAACTTTCTTTTTATATGGCATACTCTTCTTTACTGGTAACTTATTTACTACCAGTCTTCATGGGAAATCTTGACACTCTACAGTCTTAGTACACCACCTTTTCCTTACTTTAATGGCTTTTATTGCTTCTTCTGGGAAATTTTCCCATGGATTTGCATAATAATACTGTTTCATAATGTTATTATAATGCATCCTTCTATTCTTTTCTATATCATCAATGTTCATTTTCCATGTTACTATTTTTCTTGATCATTTTTAATTTCTTCATTTATATAATTTTCTTATTCTAATCATCTCACAATTTTTTTTGCACTTGTATTTGGGTGGGCATTCAAAAGACATGCGTAAATGGGCATGCCTTCATTGAAGGTTGAACGTCGAGCTGGCACCTTGGCGTTCGTGAAAATCTACTGCCAATCAGCGGACCAGAGTTCTGCTGTGACAACCCTAACAGGGAAAAGCTGAAAGACAAACAACATTTAAACATTTTCACTATTAATTTCTCATTCTCTTCATTTACCCATTTTAATATCCTATAAAAGTTTAAAGAAGCAGAAAAAACACCTGGATTTAATAACTACAATCCTCCTTCATCTTTATTCATATACAACACATCTCTTTTCACTGAATTTTATCTTGAACCTCATATAAAAGAAAACACTAATTCCACAATTTCTTTCTCATATTCTTCTTGGATCATATAACATTTCATATATATATTATTTGTTCCCATTAAAACACAATTCACCAGATAAAGATTTTTCTTGAATGCTAATCCGTAAGTCCTCCAATAAGACACATTTCCTTTATTTCTTTTATCAAACCCTCACATTGCCTCATAACTACATATTTTTCCCAAATTTTATCTCTAACAAAGATATTTCATTCATTGAAAAATACACCCCTCCAGTTTCCAAATCACCCAAACCCTCACTTTTATCTTTATCCAAGGTTATTCACATTTCCTTTAAACACTCATTCAGATAAACTGACACTTCCTTCATCCATATTTAACTCTTAGTAATCACAACTATATCATCTGCATATGTCAAAACTACTGAAATCAGTACTTCCTTTTGCATCATATACCCAGCATATTTAATTTTATAAGCTACTTCACTCACTATCGCATTAATTTCTAATGCAAACAATATCCCCCCTCTTGGGACATCCTTGTTTCATACCACAATTTATGCATATTTCTTTACTCAGAGACACATTCACTAACACTCCCACCCTATTATTTTGATATTCTGACATACACACTCTCTTAATTCTATTACCTATTCCATACTTTTCCATCCCATCCAATAAAGCATCATGCTCTACTGTATCAAATGCCTTATTAATATCATCTACCATAAGCTTTACATCTTCTGCTTTACTTATAATATCGTCCACAATTCCTTGAGACATCAGTAATAATTTCTGGCACCCCTTCCCTTTTAAGCCATATATACTTTACTCCACAATTTCCTTGAGCTTTCTTTCCATTCTCCTCTGTATTATTCTAATAAAATATTTATAATCTGTATTATTTAATGTGATATAGCTCCATTTTTTGTTTCATTCTTATCTTTTTTCCATATAAATTTGAATATTCTACTAAAAAACTCTGCATAAACAAATCCTTCTTTCAACTAATCATTCAAAACATTTACAGAACATTCTGTTTGTCAATCCATTAATTTCTTGCACATTTCATGCCCTCTAATATCTGGCCCTGATACTGAATCAATATTTACTTTACTAAGTACTTCATCCAATTCACTAATAGTAATTTATTTTTTAAATTTTTCCTTAACTCGTTGTTGATCATAGGATCATAGGAAGTTATTAGGCTAATGGCCCTAGGGCCCATATAAGCCTAGCCAAGTTCTTACTCTTATTTCAACAGTCAGCACCTATTACCTCTGCCCAGGAAGGACACATGTGGAACCCCAGGATGAATTTATCATCACAAATCCAATTGTCCAGATTGGGTTTGAAGAGGGCCAATGAGGTGCTCTGTTTGACATGAAGTGGGAGTCTGTTCCAAAGGTGTGGTAACCTCTGGGAGACAAATCTGTCCATCCAGCAGGTTTTATTAATGTCACATACGAGGTTAAGGTCTTTACAGTGTGTAACCCATGTATCATTTCCAATAACGCAGGGTCAGAAATTGCCTTGTATGCAAGGCAGAGATCACCTCTGAGTAGTCTGTATGAAACAGAATAAAGTGACAGTGATTTCAGATGATCCCCATAGGGCAGATGGTAAAGACCTTGAATTTTCCTTGTGAGGAACCGTTGTGGTTTCTCCAATTCCTGCAGGTGCTTAGATAGGTACATATCAAAAGGAGCATTGTACTCAATTATTGGCTTGATGAGAGAAGAGGACAGGGAGGTTATAACCTCTTTTTTTCTGGAGGCAATACCCTTACTTATGAGATAAGCAATACAGAATGCCATTCTTACCACTGTGGAGACATGGTGGTCAAAGGAAAGGCTGCTGTCAACCTATGTGCCCAGGTCTCTCATCACTGAGTATGTACTTAAGGTGTGGCTATTGATGTGGTAGTTAGCAGGAACATCGCATTTACCAAAAGGAATGATAATACATTTTTGGATTAAATTTAAGGCCATGTCTTCGGCACCAATCATTTGTTTGTGTAAGACCTTCTTGTAGGATGTTGACATAATTTGGAGATTCTATGGTTGCTCCCAATTTGCAGTTATCAGCAAACTTTTCCAGCCACAGACCTTTAGCTTTTGCTTGTACTTCAGAGAAATAGATTCCAAACAGTAGAGGTCCCAGGACTGATCATTGTGGAACACCACTGGTTACTGGTCTGCTGTTGGAGGTGGATTCCCCTGTTTTGACTATATGAGTTCTATCAGTGAGGCAGTTAGTGACCCATCTGACAATATAAGGTTTGATGCCTAGTTGGGTGAGTTTGTCAATGATGCGTGAGTGGGGCATAGTGTCAAATGCCTTGGCTATGTCCAGGTAGGCTGTATGCACAGATTTCCCCTCGTCCAGGGCCTTGGTTACTGTCTCAAAGAAGTCACTAAGTTTAACAGGCATTCTCTCCCTTTGACAAATCCAAACTGAGTAGGCTCAAGTGCTTGGAGATCACCTATATATTTATTGATAAGGTCCACGATGATTCACTCCATGGCCTTGCAGATAAGGTTAGTCAGGCTAATAGGTCAGAAGTTCCCGGGGTCAGTGGAAGCACCACCTTTGTGTAAGGGAATAACGGTGGCTGTTTTCCAATCAACTGGTACAAAGCCGGTGCTTAGACTATGATTGAAAAGAGTACCCAATGGTGTTGCTAATTCATGTTGGAGACCATGTAGGACACAGCCTGGGATGTTATAAGGTCCCATCGATTTTGTGTTTTTGGCCTTAGAGAAGGCAATTATGACCTGCATTTTATAGATACAAATGTAGTGGGCAGGTGGTAGGGATGTCATGGGGTATGTGTGGTGGGGACAGGGGAGTGAAGTTTTCACAGAACCTGTTAGCCAACAGGTTAGCTATGTCCACAGGTTCAGTCTATGTGGTATCATTAACTACCAGTTCTGCACAATTCTGGGCCTTTCCTTTTAGGTTATGGATGTAACTATAGAATGCTTTGTGCTTGTCCTTTGCTGAGGAAGCTAATTTAGACTCATAGTTTTCATTTGGAGGACTTCACAAGAAGTCTTATTGGCTTGTTTAAGCTGAGGAGGGAGTGTTTCCAGTTTAGGAGGGCTTGCTCCCTCTTAGACAGCAATTTCTTCCTCATATTGTAAAGCCTGCTAATGACAGCTGTCCACCAGGCAGAATTGCTATTCCTCAGGGAGCTTGTTTTGGTCTTACCAGGTACAGCTGAGTCAATTCAGTTACAGGTATTTGTATAAAGCATTGGTATAGAGCTCAGCATAGTTGTCAGTTACACCTGAGGGAGGAGGTGCAATTAAGCTATTTCTACCATCCCATAAAACATAGCTCTCAACCTTCCATCTCAAAAATGAGGAACACTAACCCTCATAATGTGGAACAAATGGGCAAAATGTGGAACACATACTAATGGCTTACTGACAACTTCAAATAGGAAGGTCATAGGATGGTTAAACTATGCTGGTTTTACTTATAAAGAAGATCTTTTGATGAGTTAATATGATTCATTTCTACTTACAATGGATTTCACTTTAAAAAATTCCTAACGCTGAATGTGTGATAGAGGCTTTCAATGTGGAACTTTGAGGAACTTCGAGGAACGTGAACTTTTTAAGACGCCAAATGAGGTACGTTCCTCGTAATGAAGTACACTTGAGAGGTATGCCGTAAGAGGTTATAATCTGCTTTGGAGAAGTTTTTAGTTTAGTTGCTGCTGGGGGTGTTAGATGGGATAGTTACTTCGAATGAGACCAATCTGTGGTCAGATCTCACCAGGGAGAACCTCACAGTGGGGGTGCTACAGTGATCCCCCATATTGGTGAGCACCAGATCCAGGATGTTGGCATCCCTTGTGGGGGTGTCAAACAGCTAGTCCAGGACACTGGAGTTAACGAAGTCAAGGAACCTTTGGCCAAATGAGTTTGAGCACGAGTAATTTACCCAGTCAATGGATGGGTAGTTAAAGTTGCCCAAAACCATGGTGTTTGGGTATATCTTGATAGGTTCAAGTAAATCCAAATAGGCAGAATGGGTGTCCTGATTCATGAAAGGGGTCCTGTAACTGGCAATGACTTGAATAGATGTTCTACCAACAGTTAATTGCACCTGAAGTGTCTCCAGGGAGTCATACTGTTTAACCAGTCTGGAGGTTTATGTATCTTTAATGAATATTGCTACACACCCTCCTTTAGTTTTCACACCTTCAGTTTGCAGTCTGAATGTGTGGAAGGAGATGTAACACAGTATGGCTGGAGTGCTCTCCACAGCCTTGAACCAGGTCTCCTTGACTGCACAAATGTTTGTGTCTTCCAAGGTGAGGACAGCTTCCAGTGAGTGCAGTTTCATGTTGAGACTCCTAACGTTTAGCAGCATAACTCAGAGGATGTTTTTAGATGGAGTTTTTACACTGGGAATTTTGTTCTTGAGACACTGCCTAAAAAAAGGCACTATGGGGGTGGCAAAAGTCTTAGCCAGTAACCGAAATCCCAGGAATGAGAGATGAAAACCATCTTTGGCAAAGCATAGAGGTCTGTCGATCATGTTGTTCCAGGCTGACAGATCCCCTTAGAATGACACCAGAACCTAAGCAAATTATTGAAGTCAATCATTTTCTGTTTGTATTGAGGCATCATCCTAGGTGAAGGTAAAATGCTACTTAAGGCTAGAGACATACCTGCCTGAGACACATAGCCCAAGAGCTCACTCATGTCTCTATTCATATAGTCCACAGTGGTACATTTCAAATTATTCACACCAACATGGACTATGACAGAGTCATAACAATACCTGTTGTTGAGAGACTTGAGTGCATGTGTCATATGGCATATCCTGCCACCTGACAGAGAGCTGACCGTAACCTTTTCTATATCCAGCTTGGTGATGGACATCGTTCTGTCTCATGATGGAATCACCTATGACTTTATGTTTGATTTTGTGTTTTGCCTTAAGGGATTGACCAGTGGGACACTGGTGCGTGAGCTATTATGTGCAATTTGTTTTGCAGAGGAAGTATGTGTAGCGTGCTTGTGTTTGTGAGGTCTCTGGTGTTTAGGCATGTTTCTGGTGAGGACCTCTGCATATGTAGGTATTTATGATGTGGGATTGGGTGGAGTTGGAGGTGAGGTGTACATACTGCCAACCCACTCATTGTCATATGATTTTGTTTTTACTTTCCATTCTCTCTTATTTTTTTCTTTTTACTAATATACCTATTTTCTACATGTTATAATTAGGTCTTGTGTTCTTTTTACCTCGCCTTTTACATTTTTCATTTCCCTCATTATACTGATATACTCCTTTACTATTTTACCCAAATATGCACATACCTCCTCCCTTCTCTGTTTTAAATAATATCTCTGCTTAAACAGTAATATCTTACTTTTTTCTTGATTTCTTTTATATATTTCATTTTCCATGTCATAATACTCTCTTGCATTCATCCCTAAATTATCCAATACATTTCTGTATATCTTTCCATACTTCACTTTCTCTTCCTATTTACATCGTACTGCTATTGAAAAAGACACATTTTATGTATCTTTTTAAATTCAGTCCACCATTCAGACCAATTTTTATAAAAGTCCTTCATGGTTATATGATTCCCTCCATAATTGCAGTGCTTCCCACTTTCCAAATTCATCCAAATTTTTTATTTATTTTTTTTTCTTCCTTTCTTACTTTAATATTCTCCCTTTCTTCCTTTACCTGCATCCATATTGCTAAATGATCCAAAAAATGATCTCTACTGTATCACCATCTGCTACACCCAAACCTTCCCAGAGTAATTTCAGATCTACTTGTACTTCTTCTAGGTTCATTGGTTCATAGGAGATTACTAGGCTAATGGCCCTAAGGCCTGTATAATCCTAGCCATATTATACCCTTGTTCCCTTAGTGACCAAGTTTTAGGGTCTATATTTGCAGCATGAGTCTATGATCAGCACCAACTGCCCTTATCCAAGAGGGACAGAGGTGACACCCCCATGGTAAATTTATGGTCTCCAATCTAGTTGTCTAAGTTAAGCTTAAATAGGGTCATTGAGGAGCTCTGTTTTATGTGTATTGGGAGTTTGTACCCGAGGAATGGCAATCTCTGGGATACATATCTGTCTCTCCAGCATGTCCTGTTAATGTCACAGGCTAGGTTAAGATCCCAAGAGCGACTGAATCTTGGCCCATTTGACTTGCAGATGTGCAGCATTTCCATTAGGGCAGGGTCTGAGACTGTTCTGCAGGCCAGGCACAAGTCTCCTCTCAGCAGCCTATAAGAAACAGATTACAGTGACAGGGCCCTTCAGTCTGTCCATGTAGGTCATGCATTGAAGGCCCTGAATTTTCTTGGTGAGGAACCTCTGAGGTCTCTCCAGCTGCTGCAGGTGTCTGGTGAGGTGCATACAGAAGAGACCTTTGTCTGATGAGGGATGAGTACAGAGGAGTTATAACATCCTTAGCTCTGGATGCGATGCCCTTACTTATGTGATGTTCATAGGTTCACAGGTTCATAGGTAGGTACTAGGCTATCGGCCCAAGGGCCTACATTAGCCTAGCCAACAAGGTTCCCTGGCTTACACCACCCAAGAAAGTTATTTTCCTGTGCCACTGTCAAGCAGAGACACAGAAGTGATCCCTAGGGTGTATTTCCTATTTCCCATCCACTTATCAAGATTTTTCTTGAAAAGCGCTAATGAAGAACTTTGCTTGACATAGATGGTTAGCCTGTTCCAGAGTAAGGGAAGTCTCTGGGACAGGAATTTATCTCTCCAGCATTTCCTGTTTATTGTGGTGACAAGGTTTAGGTCCCTAGAGCATGTAGCTCGGAGGGATTGGGATTTCTTTAGGTGTAGCATGTCCAACAGCCCTGGGTTTGACATAGCTTTATATGTTAGGCAGAGAGTGCTTATAGAGTGCATTTGTGTAGGATACAGCAGTTGTAACTGCATTGTCCATCTGCATGGGTGTCTTGAAGTTCACCACTTTTGTCATAAGAAGCATGAAGTTAGCTTTGGAGAATTTTTTTACTGTGGTTTCCTTAATGGGGGGTGGGGGCAGGATGTGTATATCAAGGGTGATTAGCTTATGGTCAGATCGGACCAACGAGGAGTTGGCTTCAGGTGTGGAAAACCGGCACTCATGTTGGTAATGACTAGGTCTAGGATATTGTTGCCCCTGGTGGGGGTGTGGATAAGTTGATCCAGGGCACTGGAGTTTATGAATTTCAGAAAGAGTTGAGCTAAGGAGTTGGTACACGAGTAGTTTTACCAGTTAATGGTGGGGTAGTTGAAGTCACCCATTATTAGGGTGTTTGGTTGAACCCTGATATTTTCCAGTACATCAAGAAAAGAGAAGTGGGAATCCTGCAGCATGGTGAGGGATCTGTAGCAAGCTACATTTTGGATTGCAGTTTTGCCCAGAGTTAGTTGCACTTGGATAACCTTGGATGCATTGTGCTGAGCAACTAGTCTGGAGGTGTGGATATCCTTAATGAATATGGACACACCTCCGCCTTTGGTGTTTTGGTCCAGGTTACATGGCTGAAAAGTGTGGTATGAATTATAGCCTGGTAGTGCAGGGGTGTTCTCTGGAGCCTTCAACCAGGTCTCAGTCACTACAGAGATATCAATGATCTCCATTTTAAGAAGTGCCTCGAGTGAGTGTATTTTGAGATTTAGACTTCTAGCATTGAGTAGCATTACCCTCAGTTTTTGCTTGCCTGTTCCTGTTATGGTGGTGAATTTTTTATTTGAACCGTGCCTAAATAAGGCACTATAGGGGCAGCAAGAGCCTTAGTCAGTATCTGGAATACCAGGGGCGATATGTGCAGGCCATCTGTGGCAAAGCATCATGGTCTGTCGACCATGTCATCTCAAGCAGACAGATACTGGATCCCCTTAGAATGATACCAGAAGCTTAGCCAATTGTTGATGTCAATCATTTTGTCCTTCTACTGCGGTATTATTCTGGGCAATGACAGAATGCTACTCAGGGCGAGGGTCATACCTGCCTGGGCTACAAGATCGGAGAGCTCTTCCATGTCTCTCTTCATGTAGTCCAGGGAGGTACATCTCAGGTCATTCACACCAACATGGACAACATATGCAACATAGAAGGCCTTTCTTATCACTGTAGACACATGGTGATTGAAGTTAAGGTTGCTGTCAACCTGGGTTCCCAAATCCCTCACCACAGGGTTTGAGCTAATGGGGTACTGTTAATATTGTAATTTGCAGGGACTTCCCTTTTGCCAAAAGGGATGATAATGCATCTTTTTGCATTTAGTTTAAGTCTGTGGCTTTGGCACCAATCATTTGTGTGTAAGCCCTTTTTGTAGTATGTCGGCATCATTGGGGGACTTAATGTCTTCACACAGTTTGCAGTCATTAGCGAACTTGATAAGCCAAAGGCCATCTATTCTCACCTGGACATCTGAGAAATAGACTCCAAACAATAGGGGGCCCAATCACAGATCCTTGTAGTACACCACCGGTAACTGGTCTGCTGGTAGAGGTGGAATCCCCAACTTTAACTGTATGCATTCTCTCAGTGAGTTAGTTGGTTAACCACCAGTGACATATGGGTTAATTCTCAGCTGGGTGAGTTTCTCAATGATGCCTGAATGGGGGATTGTGTCAAAAGCCTTGGCTAAGTCAAGATAGGATGTATGTACTGTTTTGCCTTCATCCAAGGCTTTGGTGACATTCTTGAAGAAGTTTACCATGTTTAATAAGCATGATCTACCCTTAATGAAGCCAAATTGGGTCGGGTCAAAAGTTTGAAGGTGTTTGTTGAAAAGGTCCATGATGATTCTCTCCATGGCCTTGCAGACAAGGCTGGTTAGGCTTATGGGTCTATAGTTCCTAGGGTTGGTTGATGGCCCTCCTTTGTGCAAGGGAATTACTGGTGCTGTTTTCCACACTGCTGAGACAAATCCAGTACTTAGACTGTGGTTAGAGAGTGACAAGTGGTTCTGTTAGGCCCTGCTTTAGACCATTAGTAGGCACCCTGGGATATTATCTGGCCCCATATAGGCTGTGTTTTTGACTATGGAGAATGCGGTTATGACCTGCTGTTTGGAGATACTAGGTAGAGTACTGGTGATGGGTATGCTTTGTTGTATGTCTGGTGGGAAGAGGGGGGAGAAGTTTGGCCAAATCTGTCTGCTAGCAGGTTGGTGATGTCCTCAGGGTCAGTATGAGTGGTACTGTCCACTACTAGTTTGGCATAAAGCTGGGATTTCCCTTTCAGATTTATGACATCGCTAAAGAATGCCTTCTGATTATCCTTAGCTAGGGATGCTAGTTTAACTTCATAATTGGCTTTGGAGGACTTTACAAGACATCTAGTTTGCTTCTTCAGGCTGTAGGGGGTGTCCTTCCTCTGCTGAGTCAGTTCCCTCTTGTTCTTAGACATTAGTTTCTTCCTCTTGTTGTATATCCTATTTATGCCCAATGACTACCAGGATGGCTTGTTTTTGTGAGGACTTTGTTTTGATCTGTTCAGCTACAGCCGAGTCTGTACACTTGTATAGATGTTTATACAGGGCATTTGTGTACACCCCTGTATAGGAGTCATTGCTGACAGTAGTAGCAGGGGGTTGAAATTATTTATACCATCACTTAGGAGGCTATAGTTTGCTTTGGAGAAATATTTTATCCATTTTTGCTGTGTGTGTGTGTGGGGGTCAGGTATAATTATTACTATGAAAAAGAATGATTTATGATCAGACCTTACCAGGGAGTGCAACACACAAGGGGTAGTGCAGAGACCCCCTATGTTGATGAATATTAAGTCTAGGACACTTGAGCCTCTTGTGGAGGAACAGACTATCTGTTCCAGAGCATTTGTATTAGCAAAGTCCAGAAACATTAGGGCGAGAGTGTTTGTGTTCATATATGACTCCCAATCAGTGGAAGGATATTTAAATCACTCATGACCAAGGTGTGTGGCTGTATAGTGAGTGACTCAAGTAGGTCCAGGTAGGCAGAGTGGTTCTTGTGGTTCATGGTGGGGGACCTAATTGCTAACAATGATATGGAAGGGGGTTTTACCTACAGTTAGCTGGACTTGGAGTAGCTCTAAGGAGTTGCACTGCTTGACCAGTCCTGAGATGTATTTGTCTTTTATAAAGATGGCTACACCCCTGCATTTGATTCTTTCATTATCATTTTGATATCTGAATGTGTGGAAGGCATTGTATCCTTGCATGGCCAGGGTGCTCTCTGCAGACTTGAACTATATCACTGTGACTGCACAGACATCGGCATCTTCCATGGTAAGGAGTGCTTCCAGTGAGTGCAGTTTACGGTTTAGACTCCTAGCACTAAGCAGCACAACCGTGAGTTTGTCTCTAGTGGATTTTTTACTTCGGGAATTTTGTTGTTATGACATTGCCTAAAAAAGGCACTATGGAAGAGGCAAGTACCTTTGCCAGTAACCAAAAGCCAAGAAGCGACAGGTGAAAACCACCTCTGGCAAAGCAGCAGTGCAAAAAATGAATAAACACTTTTTTTAATCAAGTCCCTTGTCTGGAAAATATAAATTAATTCCATGGGTAACAGTCCTTCTTTCACAGTACAAAAATCTTTCCATTAAATCTTCGGTCTCAAATGATAAGTCATAAAATGTCTCTTTTTCCCAAATGAATCAAGGCTCTAATGTCTTTTGCTTCAAGACCCAATGGTAACACTAGATTATCCTATATCTATTTATTATTTCTTCTTTCTTTTTTCTTATCCAAAAAAACAGACCCTTTTTTCTTTTTAATAAAATTTACAGTATTTTTTGTCTTTCAAACTGCAACAGCATATGATTTTCCAGATTGCGTCTCACCTGTAATCTTAAGCCCATCCAACTCATGACCCATTTCCTTTCTGCTCAACTCACTGTCCATTCTGAAAACCTTCCCATCATATCCAACTATAAAATATCAGATTCTTTTCCAAGGTCACCTTTATTCAATAAACCAATCATTTTTTTTCATCAGGAAAACCTCCAGAAGCATTTTCAATTACAACTTCTTCAAAATCCTGAGTTTTAAAGTCAGCTAAACTATTTGTATTATCCACTTGCTTTTCAGCAGTCTTCTATGTGACTGACAGAAACATACTGCTATTACCAACTGATCAGATCTCTTCTCCCCTTACATTAATGTACAGCTTCTCCTATCTGCCTCTGCACCAGGAATAGAAGCAGGAAGTACAGCAGCAAAAACATTTCCCTTCACAACGAAAGAGTACAGGAAGTTCCACTATGTCATGACCAAATTATAATTACTATAAATACCACCTCTGATCTCCCCTGAAAAGACTCCACTTGCCTAGTAAGACTGATATTGTCAACAAAAGATAAATAAAAAATATAAAAAAGAAATAGTAACATTCCAATAATTCCGCACCATTTAAAACTACGACTGCTACTTTGCAATTCTCATTTGTTATACATTCCTGAATTATATTTTACATGGGTAATCCAGACCAACACACACACATAAATATGCATTCACACATACAGGCATAGACTCACAGAGCACACACACATACACAAACACACACACACACACACACACACACACACACACACACACACACACACACACACACACACACACACACACACACACGGTTTACTATCATATAGTCGACAGTCAAAACAATTTCCTACATTAAATGTCGACTCAAAACTTCAACTCAGAATGCCGAGAAGGTCAGAATGTTGCAAACACACTACCTGTTGCAGATTTGACCTTCCACGACATCCATACACAACAGTCCAACACTACACATCAAGTGCCATGACAATTTTGCAGGGAGGCAAGCCCCCCCTGCAAATTATATATTCCAACTCCAAGATCGCAGTACAGTGGGGAAAAGGGTAACTTTCCCGATCCCCACTGTACCTCAATCTCTAGTTACAAAATCAAACTCATGTGCAAATGCACTGTGCATTCACTGTACCAGGATTCGCACACATGAAGGTTCAGCAACCCAGGTTCAACCAACCGTAATTCGACAACCCGTGGTTGCCGAACCTTCACTCACAATTGTTAAAGTAAACCCATACACACACATACTTACCAACTCCCAGATAAAGCTACTGGCTAGTTTTCAGTCTAGACAGGGCCACACAGACCTCCATGACATCTGTTCTGCCTTAGCTTGAGAGATACAGATGGGACCCCTGCTGCACTATAATCAAACTGCAGGGATACACAGAGTATCGATGCAGAGATGCCACCATGAAATGATTATTCTGATCTTTTTACATTGGTACTTCAGTGTAGAATGTTGGGTATAAGACCTATTAATAACCATTATACTGCATAATACTAATTCACTTAACCAGTCTGTTAAGGAATAACTTAAAAACTATTAAATTATAAAGTAGATCTATTACTAACAAGCAGCCATTTGGATGGTTGCCTGCCTGCCCATCTCTCTTCTTTTGGATAAGCATGTGTTGTTTTTAATGTGCCTGGGTTGTGACTGAAAAGGGTCAATAGACCAGCTCATTTCCCCAGTTAAATTGTAAACAAACAAACAAACAATAAATAAATGAATAAGCTGCATGCCCTACTTAACTAGTAACTCATTTTCATCATCTTTCATGCAAATTGCCTCATGTTCATCATTTTCTTTCTTTAATTCCATCTACATCATCTCCTGGAAGATTATATTTGTAATCCGAACACTTACTGTGAGGGGAAAAAAATCTTTGCAAGTTTTTGTCACCTCCCTTTTAGTTTCTTTAAACCATGCCCTCTTCATTTCATACATTCATACCTTTACTGTTTTAGTCAATTGTTCAGATAAGGATTGCAGTGGTTGCAAGCTAAGCTGGAGCAATCAGATTTTACTAGCCCTAGTAATAGTTCCCTTCTCAACCTGTGGTATCTGTAGACGTTCCAAGGCAAGATGATAGCTACAATATGTGTAATGTGTCCTACATATCCTGTAGGATTTCCCCACTGGGCAGTGCCTGGTATATGCCTTCTCATAAGGTACCTAAATTAGCACAACTAACTCCTCTGCACCCAAAGGAGCAGTGGCTGCCCTCTGATATTCTCCTGGATTGCTAAGATTCTCATTGTGTCACAGTGTGACAGCCACCTACACCATGAAGAAACCTCACTTCTGCCACTAGTAGCTGCAACCTATCCAAAGTTCATGGTCAGAGGTGATAAAGGAGGCATTGAGTGACCAGAAATTAAACAGCTTTAGGCTATGAATCAATTCTTGCTTCACAAGCAAAGTGTGGTACAACCCTTACAGTGTTGCTACCTTTATACCTGCACTCAGTCAGTGCTCAAAAACGAATTACCTTTAGTCATAAACAAGACACCAGGATATTGTAAATCCTCTTCCCAGCTTTTTTTAAAAATATATTTTGTCAGCTTGCACTATGTAACATTTCTTTAAGATAAATGTTTATACAGTATCCTATCTCGTCATTGAAACTACTTGTATCCCGTCAATACCCTTGTGAAAATTAGGTTCCCATGGCTGTGCACAATACTCCAGATGACATTTTAACAACTTCCTTAAAGAGGGATAATAGCTTGCATTTTTCTACCAGGCATGCTTTTTCCCTGCATATCTCAGTATTCTAGTGGCGTTCATTGCTGCTTTTCACTTAGTTATTTAATTCATAGTAAAATGAGTAACCTAAAGATTTAACTTAGTGGTACTATATACAATGTCTGTTTTTCATGATACTTTCTCTGTAATATGTATACATTTGTGTTTTCAATTCTCTGGTTTTGAACTTAGTTTTTTTCTGTGTGTTTTTGTAGTTTATTTCATATTAGATATATTTGTAACTTAAGTTGTTCCACCTATATTAGCCATATCGTAGTACATTGTGGCTTTGTCTGTGACAGACCATGTTATCAGTCCAACTACCTGGTTATTACAAGAATACAACTGAACAGATAAACTAGACCAGTATTCTAGGCCAGCACAGAAAAGAGGAACTTATGCCTAATGAGCCTTAACTGATTATAAAGGTGAATGAAAACTAAGTAAAATATCTGTCATGCTTACTTTGCTAAACTATCTGTCACCCCTGTCATGACATCTGTCAACCTTTATCATTTTAGTCTTTTCTTAGGAGGCCTCTCCTGACCAGTAACACCCATTTCTCTTCCCTGGATATATTTGTTAGAACTTTAACTTACATGCTTTAAATGCTGCCATGTAGTAACATTTAAATATTTTTTCAAGTGTCACAATTTTGTTAGGATTTTTTATTCTCTGGATATTTACCTGAATTTCTTTTGGGCATTTATGTAATTTCTACTCTTCATAAAGGGAACTTTTGCAATGTAGAGGTACTGCTTGATTACTAAACTAGAATAAAACAAGTATTTTTGTTTGCATAATTTCTAGTCTGAGTCATTGAATTTTTTGTATCACTTATTTTAAATGATCTCATGCATTGTTATAGTTTGTTGGACTCTGTACTCCCTGGGTATTCACCTAAATCCCCATATGACCTCTGTGCATTTCTTGATTATTAACTAAACATTAGGAGTCCATTATGGCTTCCAGTTATGAAACCAAATTTATTACTGTTTACTTGGTATGTTATATGAACCAGTTATGTTTTTGTATAGTACTCTTTGTTGAAGAATTTTCATGGTATCTCAGATGCCTGTGTACCTGGTTATTCAGTGAACAAATAGCTGCATGTGCAGACAGATATATTAGATTTCCCTGCCAGGGCAGTTATCTCCCCTCAGAAACACAGCAGTCCCAAACATCATCTGACCTTTCAAAAAAACAAAAAAAAAAAAAAAAAGAATCCAGAGAATAAAACGTGGTCAACATCTTTCTGATCATGGATCCTGCTTTTTGTTTTGTTTTGTGTGATCATCTGACCTTTCCAGCATCTACATCTTCATCAAATCATACCCATTCACAATATCGGAAACATCACTAGACATCCCCACTTTGCAGTATAAAAAACATTATCAGACTATACCCCTTCGCAATATCTGAAATATCATCAGACTATACCCCTATGCAATATCTGAAATATCAACAAACCTCACCCCTTTATAGTATCTGTTCATATATGAGCCACAACTCCTACTGTCCCACCCACCATTAAGTTCTATTGTTTCTGGGCACTCATTCAACCCCATCCAAACTCTTAGACCTCACTACCATACATCATCCTCACCTACATTCCAGGGTATGTCTTACTTCTTCTTTTACAGCCAGGTTTGGACAAATCATTCACCAGAAGGTCTGGTAAGTCTTATAGGCCTCTGCTTTGTCAGTAAGGTTTCCCAAGTTGGAGACCCAGGTGTCATCCTTGCAGGTGACGGATCACACCCAAAGCAGCAGGATATACTAGGGGATCGTGCACATTTGCATGACATGTTGCATGTGACATCTAAGTGCCTGCTATACTTGTTGTACCATCCTGGTCTCCACTAGAAATTGCTCTAGCATTGCAAGATGTCATACCTGCTCACCCCTCTAGGACCAGAAAGCAGAGCATAAGTGACCTCATCTTATCTCCTACTTGATGTGTCTGGCGGACCAAAACTTTTTGATGAATGAGGATTGTTAAAAATTTCTGCCTGCTTTGTGTCATGAGCTATAGTCTGTCAACATTTATGGCACCTGCTACTTCAGCTTTCCCACTATGGCTCTGTCTTCTTTACATTCCATGGTTTGAATGTAAGTAGGTTCCTTGTGGGACAGTTTATTTAATGTAGGTGTTGAAGTTTCTGCGTAAACAGGCACACAATTCCCTTTTTAGTCTGCTGAACTTGTCTCTTTAGTTACCAACGCAGTCTCTGTTGCGTGTATTTCATTCTGGAGACAGGGTCATGGACATTTGCAAATTAAGTTTGTCACTAACTGATGAAAAGAGAATGTGTCTTGGAACATTCTGTTTCCTAGTCTGCATCAATCACCAAGCTGTGTTCTGATACCATGACTAAAGCAACCATGCCTCATTTGAAATGAAAGAGTATAATCATAAAAGGGTACAGCTGAGTACAGTTATACAGCAGCTGCAGCTAGATTGGATGCTTGCTTTGTCCGGCCAATTTCTAACAAATCCATTTCATGGATTACTGTGTTAATGAGAAGCATAGTATCAGACAGCCACCTATTCCAACTGTGGCAGGCCTGCACAAAATTGTATAACTACATTGGAGCGTATATCTTATGTTCCTCTGATATGTAAAAAACTGCTGTTTTAACACCTGCCATTGAAATGTGCATGCATTCCTAATTAATCCACACTGTATATAATGTTAAAAGATGAAAATGAGAGACAGTATAAGGTGTGAATATGATATTATGTTCTTAATACTGCAGTTTACTTTTTCTTGTGTTACTCAGCTGAAATAGCTTGTTTGTGAAAGGTGTGGGGGTGTAAATGCTCCAGGAACAATGCTCTAGTCATCTTCAGACTCTCTCAAGTTTCCATTTCAGACTTCGATTGCTCCTTAGCTCTGGACCTGTCTGTGACTGGAGTCAGGTTGTTAGTGCCTATGATAAAGACTCTGATAGGCCAGCTGGTTGTCCAGTTATACTCTTGGTCTGCTAGGTAACTACCAGGGCAATGTATACTAGACCTAGCTGGGGCTATGTTTGCATTAATGCACTGCTGTGCCTTATGCCGGGGTGTAACATCTTACCTTTGCAGACTGGTTCAGTCAGTCTGACCTGTTTTCCCAGCTTTTGCAGTTAATACCTGTGGCTAAGTGGCTGTCAGATCATGTGGGTGCACTCTGTTCATCAGCAGTTACTCTCCTCTTCGATATCACTGCATCTAACCCCAGATCTTTTCCTTCCTCAGCTCAGTGAACAGAAAGTCAGGTAATACAACATCAACTAGTTTGGCTACTTTAAGTGTAGAATCCAGTTTGCTTAAGTGCAACGAGGCCCAGAACTTGCAGAATAATTGCAGCTGTGACGTTTTTGGAGACACACAGTGCAATCTCTAGTGTAGCCAGGGTCATACCTCTCAACCCTTATGCACAAGAAATCTTGGCAAAGCGAAATATAATAGGGGTCAAATAACTAAGGTAGTGAAGAGAGTTTTTTTTTTGTTATTTAAAAAAGGTGCAGTAGGATTTCTTCTTGGGTCTGATAATGTGTTTGGCTTAGTTTCTGAAACATTTATAAAGGTGTAGTTTTTTTTAATTTTTTCTGTAACCATACCTTTCAAGCCTTGTATCACTATTTTATAAGTTGTATTATTTTGCAGATAGCCATAGCACAGAGTTGGCTTTAATGCTTTTGGTTCTAAGTAGAGCATATGTGTCAAAACTTTTATTAAATTCTGAGACTGCTTAATCTAAAAGAAGAGTTAAGTGTTTCCTGCTTATAAAGATTTAGAGTATTATTGAAGTTTTTGGTTTGGAATTCAGACAAACTTCTGACTTGCTTGTGGTGGTGTGTTTTAGGGAAATGGATTTGCTCTCTAACTGTAAAAACAAGCAGGTGATCATGTCTAGTATCTGGAAGGTACCAAAGGATGTAATGTTGTTTGGTGAGGAAGTGAGAAACGAGCCTGGAGTCGATTCTCCCTCAGTAGTTCTATTATGCCTAGCTGGAGTGGTGATAAGCTGGGTGAAGCTATATAGTTGGACAGTTTTGCAGGGTTTTTAGGTATGACTGTCTGCCAGTTAATGCTCAGTTAAGACAATGAATCCAACTTCAAGAATGCCACAACGTCACTGAAAGTGTATTGCAAAGCTTTCAGGGCAACTCCCTTCCTCAGTGCTAATGCAATTCAATTATTTCATCCTGTTTATATATAGTAATCAAAGTCATCATCATGTGATCACAGCCAGCCAGTTACAAACCACATTCAATTAAAAAAAGAATCGTGGAGCTAAAAATTAAAAATTTTTTACATTTCGCTATTGGAATTATTGCCTCTGCAGGAGAAAGTGGTTTACTCATTTTTGGTGTTTCAGCGTTGTGGTTTTTTAATGCCCAATTCACCTAATAGAATTGTTTCCTGTAGGATCTTGGTTGAGACTCAATAGAGAAAATCTTCAGTAGTGGAAATATTGTTATCTAGAGTTATTCATATGCCTATAATAGCCAAGGTGTTGTAGTTATTGTGTTTAAGTAAATATATAACTTCTGCACTATGGAACTGGGGAATAGTGTGAAGAAAAAGAAAAAAGTCAAGAGTATTTTTATAAATTATTGCAACTCCAAATGCGTTTTTGTTTATTCTGTCTAACTTTGTAGTCAAGGTATAGTAAGATTTCTTTATCTTTTATGCATTTCTTAAGCCATGTTTTAATAATTACAAGGCTATCAGCGGAAGTAGAATGGACTGATGATGATAGAAGCATGAACTCCATTAAAAATGCTTCTAAGATTGGCATGAAATAGTTGTCCTTGGAGGTTTCTGAGGTGAAGGTTGTGGGAATTATTTGGTTTGGAGGGTATATTCAGGGTTGGAAATGGATGAGCTAGACCTGGATTTGGATGGATATCCACACTTAATTTTAGTGGCAGGGAGGTTTGACATAAGGAATAGAGATATCTGAATTTGATGTTTTGTTTTAAGTTTATTTTTTGGGGTTAATGCATTATGCTTTGTATTTGAGGTTTTTAAAGAGTTGAATATAGGCTGTGTAGAGCAATGATAAAATGCCAGACTGTGTAGTTATTGCTAGGGACTTGTGTGTTAGTGGGGTGCATGGCATTGGGAACATGTCAACTGAAGTAATGTAGTTTCAGGGAATAGAAAAAGTACAAGTACTGATTTCCAAAACTACTTTCGCCAACAGTGTAGTTTGCTTTTTTTCTCTACTGTTGTGTGACCTTGGAAGTGATAAAATATATGAGTTTTGGGGTGAGGAATCCCCCCACACGGAAGGTACAGGGGGCTTGCCCTCTAGCAAAACAAAAAAAATGTTGTAATGTTTATTGAATGTGGTTTTGGCAAACTCTTTTTCAATTTTTTTCCATTCCCAAAAATTACCTTTAACAAATCAACATGAATCTCAAGGCATCATGGATGAGTTGATGGCATAATATGAGATGTGCAGATAGAGATATAATTCCCAGGATTTGTAGAAGTATCATTGTTTGATGCTTAGGGGAAAAGCCGCTGACAGTGACTACCATTACCAGAGAATTAGTAAATGTGTTTGCTAGAGTGAATAGGTACAGGGATTTATATAAAGACTGGAATATGGATGAAATAAGTTATAGATAAGTTAAGCAAAAATACAGGGTGAATTTGTGGTGCTTAGCTATTAGGAATATGCTAAGGGAGGGTTATTATCATTTGACTTGCTAGGGAGCGATTGGATAGAATCGGATTGACAGGTTGAATGAAGTATAAATGTATAATAAGAGGATGTGTGTGGGAATTAGAGGTAAGCTAGGGAAATAAAGCAAGCCCAAAGATAATGAGGGGGAACAGCGCAGAGTATGGCTTGTTGAAAAACAATCTGATGTAAGAAAATAATAAGCTGGGAGGTGTATATATGGCTGCTACATGAAAATTAATTTGTATGTTCTTCACTGCAAGGAAAGAGAGCTAAGAATATGATAGATTAACCAGAGATGGTCATAATTCTTGCTGTTCCCAAATTTGCACAATCTAGCCTAAAGAAGAAGATATTTACACTGTATATGTGCACATACAGGAAATGGGTTTCTGTTCGGATAGTGAATAAAAAATTATTGGAGTTAACTTATCATAATGGGGTTGCTTATATTGCCAGCCATAATTTCCTGCACTGGTAGGATATACATTTATGACAAGTAAAGCACAGATACACTAAAATTAAATGCTTTGACGCCATTATTTTCTTTGCTTTCACAATTGTTTTTCTGCAGAATGTTTTAAAACAAGTCCACTGTGGTCCTACTGCTTTATATGTCTCTGTAAGTTTCTAATTGCTGATATCGTTCAGCAGAAATATCAGTATGATGAACTATATGTATGTAAACCAATCGGCACATTTATGTAATATGCAGTGAACTTTACTTTTGTCCTTTGAAGTGTAGCTTAATAACAGAAGGTAAGTATATATCTGTTTTTTATTTTTGTATTTCAACTTTTCTTAACATTCTGATTGATACTAATTGAACCATATACCAAAGTTATAACATTATAACAAATGCAACCATAAATAAATCATCCGTAATATCTTCATTAAAAGTAATAAAAAAATAAAAGTCAAAGAAATACCAGTTCTTAATATGCATGTTTCTACTAAGAATGGTAATCTAAATCATTGTGCACTAACTGAAAATTGGAACACAAGAACAAATAATGATGTTATGGCATATTCAGTACACTTAAAACAAGGATAGTATCTATAGTCACTGTGCAAATGTGGTAGGACTATCCATGTCGAGCATAGCTAAGGTGCGATTCATAGAGGCCATTTACACTAATGCATAATGTCTGTATTATAATGAGAAACAAATAAGAAAGTATACAAAGCAGCATCTGCTAATGAAGGGTTCTTGTGATTCATACTCTAATACTCTCGCTGTATGCACATCTATTGTAAAAAGCTATGCTACGTATTTTGTATTTACTTTGCAATCCACAAACTATGTATGCAGAAGCACTTCAGTGATACTCAAATGAATAATGTCCCCCAACAATCCCCTCAGTAGTTTGTCCAAGTAGGCACAAGCACTAAAATGAAACCAAAATTAACCACTTCCCCTGTGATACATTCAGTAGTTTGACTATGTATGCACAAGCGCTAAAATACAGTAAAGCAAACATTACTTGAAGTAACTAATCATATCTCCTTTTGAAAAGTATAGCAGTACATATTAATTTTTCTCTTCCAGCCAGCTAATTAATATGCTGCCAATCTCCCATATTTACCAGGTAAATTGATTACTGGCATACGTTCTGGGTCTTTTTATTCATTTTGTATACAAATAAGAACCCGTTACATTTATCACTCTTAATCGTACTAATATGCAAATGTGTAATACTCCTTTTCCATGTAATAACTCTCCTCCTAATGCTTATGCCTTAAGTACATTACACTTTTGAAGTAGGGAGGTATGTTTACCAAAACATCTCTGTATTTCTGTAGATAGCCTGAATGGTTTTATTTTCAAAAGGCTGCAGTGCCACTCTTCGCAGATTACCATCATGAACGTAAGAAGGTCAGGACCTTGAATACCACCCAAAGTGCTACAAAATTGGTCTCACACATTTGACTTTTAAGATGCAGAACACATCAATGATATATAGAGCTTTGGATACAATAAAAATAGATACTTGAATACTCATCCCACACTTTATTATTATTAATATGTTGATAAGATTACATGCATAAAGTGTTGAATACCTTCAGAAAATATTATGTCTGCACTTTGGAGAAAAATGAGAGTAGATCATTAATTAAAAAATTCCTCTTGGCAGAAGTAGTTGCTGGCATGACCCCGAGGATGCCCTTAAGCCCTAGCCCTGAGTCAGGGAAGGTCCAGTGGTGGAAGAGTGAGTGGGTAGACCTGGTAATGGATGGGTGAACTGGAATATTTAGAAAGTATGAAGCAAATTGGGTGGTTCTATTTAAAACTTACTTTGAACAGGGTTCTCAATCTCTTGGGTTGTCCCTAAAAAGGGCTTAACCTCTTGGGTTGTCCCTAAAAAGCGACACTTGGGCCTAACGGGCTTATCCTGTTAAGAAACAAATGACTAGATAACTAAAAAGTGTTCACAGTTCACATTTGTTTTGGCTTCTGTCAATTTTAGTAGTTAGCTAATAAAGTCTGAGTAATGTGTGTGTCTACTTGAGAATAGTGTTCTAGGCTGCACCATTGCTTGTTGTGGTACCAGGGGTGCAAAGAAAGAGATGAAAAATGACATTTTATGACATTTATCTGGTTGCAGGGACAGGCTTTGTGAGTGAGGAACTTTGTGGACCATCTCTGATATGAAACCACTAAACTGTAAATCATAACTAAATCAGAATTGTACACACCAAGGAAAACATTTTTGAGGACTGTGAATGAGAGCAACCAGTTCCAGTTTATGTGCTACTTGGCATTGCTGTTTTGGTAACATTGCAGTATTTCTGCATTTGCGTGAATTATGCTTGTTTATAGATATATCATACAATGTTAATTACTATTGTAACCATAGCAGTTCGTTTGTATTTAGTTTGTCTTCCTACATTTTAAAGTGCCACTAATCTAACTGCTGTTGCTGGCTGGTGCTATATTATATATAATACATAGTAATAATTATGCAACAAATCATTGGAATTTCTACTTCTTTTTACTGTGAAGTTTAGAAATGTGCAATTGTGTTTATACCATGTAAACTACTAATAGTTCTGCATATTGCTACTTCCATTTTAATACAATTTCTCATGTTCTTATACCGAAAATTTTAACAGTTTCTGTCCTGAATAAAACAATGTAAGCACACTATTGCAATTAGTAAAAACTAAAACAATCTTTCCCAGATATCTCTCCTTGTATGTAATATAAGTATTTACTCCTTTCTGTGTCCAGTTCTTCTGCACTGGTTAGCTTATTTATTTTGGTATCCCAACAATTCTGTGATGTCAGATTCTCAGGTAATATCATTTGGCTGAAATATGCATTTGTGTAATTAGATCAATGCATTTGGCATTTGACAATTTCCCTGAGGTACAATGAACTTGGTGTTAATTATATTAAGTTCAGAAGTGCAGCTGGTAATGTCATCTGCTTGAGGGGTGCCCTCCAGAGAAAAGCTCATCTCAAGAGAAAATGAATAGCTTTATTTTGATCAACTTGCTTTGTGATGAATTGGTTTCTTTTATTTGTTATCAGCTGTACTTGTAAGCTACATACTTAGGATACAGATGAGTTGTGACAACATGCAAGATGATGCAAGTTATAAGAAAATGCCTATAACATAAGAAATGATGATTTGAATGAGCTACATCACTGTTGCAAAAGTTATCCTTAGAAGAGATATATCACAAATGGGAGCATTATCATCTGGCTAGATTTTATGACATTAAAAATAATCCACAGTATTGTATCATTCCCAATTTTGGAAATGCTCTTTTCAGTGTCAGTGTGCACCTGGCTATGCAGGTTGCCACATCAGTAGTTTGGTGTATGTAGGCATATATATGGCCTCATCGTCTTTATATCACGCTGTCAAAAGATGAAAATAGCAAACACTATTTCATCGGCCCCAAAACATCTAAACATGAAAATATCAAACATTCAGAACAGCGAATTTTTTCCCATGGAAAAAATTTGCTGCTCTGAAACACATACACACAACACAAGCACATCAAACAAACAGCAACCACACACATGCACTTAAATTCCTACACCTAACGCTACACTAAACTAAACATACACTATCTACCCACTTACCTTAACCCAAGCCCTAACCCTAAGGTCCGCCACTATTGCACACTCACCTAACCTGCACCCTAACCCTAACTCACTTAAACCGCCCCTAAACCTAAAGTCTGTCACTATTGCACATACTCCTAACCCGCACCCTAACCCTAACTCACTTAACCCGCCCCTAACCCTATGTACAAACAATTGCACACTTAACTGAACCCAACCCGTAACTTTCCATCACAGTGCTAAGAATAGAGAAGCCACAGAAACGACCAACCAAATTCTTTCCCCGAGGAAAGAATTTGCTGTTCTGCAGCTTTGGTATTCTTAGCGTTCGCTGAATAGTGTTCGATATCAGAACATTTGAAGTTTTAATACTTCAATGTTCTGATATAGACCCGCTCCATCAGCAACTGCATTCATATGGCTGGACATGTACTTGTCATGCAAAATTCAGTAATAAAAAGCTGTAAAGAAATGCTCAGTTTTTGAGATTCATGACCGGTTTCCCTGGAACAGAGTGCTGTGCCTGTGGATTTCTCCCCTACAACTGCATTGAAAGGTTAAATATCTTTTCCTCTGCTGAGTGAGGTGTAAGGCTCATTTGCATTTAAGTTACTTAAAGCTTCTTTAGCTATTTATTATTGCCTTCTGTGGGTCTTTTGATTCTCTGTCCCTAGATGTGTAATGAACCTTAAAGAAAAACTTCTCCTTCTAATTTACTTAACCTTGTTATTGTTTTCTCCTTGTAATTTTATTTAGCTGTTGTGTAGTGCGCAGAAATCCTTCTCTGGATAACAATTTTCTTTTATTTCCACAGTTTCATATCACAAATTATGATTGGCTCACCATTTTTTCCTACTCAAATGTATTGTTTCAGAACAGGATTTACCTACGCCTGTATGACGTAGATAGCTAACACTTTCTACAGCTTTTCATTATCATCACTTACAATTTTACACCCTGAGAGTCTGCCTTGCTGAAGTCAGTAAAGTTTATTAATATACAAATTAATAAAACAAAACTTTTTAAGTTAGACATTTGGAAAGTTTTTTATCCAAAAAAAACATGGTAACACCGAATAAACAAACTGTTAAGCACACTCATTTTTGGTCAGCGAAGTATTGTTTTTATCCACATAAGAGCATTAAATTATATACAGTCTGAAATAATACAAGTGACTTTTATCTGTATTGCCATCCCTTCGAAGTGACAACTGCGAGGCAGAGATGGAAAATATTCACGTCATCATTATAAGAGGGACTTAAAACTGTTAGGTAAGTAAGTCTCACAAGCTTACTATTAGGGAATGTAAGGCCACTCTGAACTTAAGACTGCAACTTATTCAAAAGACAACTATGAGGCCTTCTTCATCTATAATAGCAACCTTTGAAGTAAACATCAATTCTGTACTGAACTTTTCTCCACTGGCACTTAATTCTCTGAACACCAAGGACATTGCTAATATTCATACAAATTCACTTCCAACTTCACTCAACCACTTTTTCCTCAGTTCCCTCGATTCCCTTTTACACTCCAAGATCAATTTGGCCAAGTCCTTTTGGCACTTTTCAAAATAAAAAACACTACTTCCTTGAGTCCTGACAATACTCCTGGATGTCTTCTGAGAAGTATAAAGTCCCACCATAGCAAAACCCTTTCATTAGATCTTTAACGTAAATGTCTCCACTGGTTATTTCCATAAAGTTTGAAAAATGGCAGTTGGGGTGCCCTTGGATAAACATGGTCCCTCTACTGGCTCTGGAAATCACAGACCTATTAGACTCACTATTGTTATTTGCAATCTATGAAATGTATTATAGCTGAACTAATAAACAATGATATAAGTGACCTTATATCCCTGGCCGCACACTAATTCAGTTTTGTAAATGACAGACCATGCCTGCTCAGCCTGCTTAAATTATTTGAAAGGGTTACCAAGGCTGAGGATAAGGGTCATTTAGTTCACACTACATATCTGCACCTTAGCAAGGCTTTTGACAGTATACCCCATGCAGAGATTATTGTCAAGCTCTCCCAACTCAACATTAACCCATGCACAGTTTGCTGGATGAGTAATTGGCTATCTGAAAGAATCCATACCATTAAGGTTTGGGGTGTTTGCTCTAGACAGAAACATGTCACCAATGGTATCCCACAGGGTTCTTTCCTGGGTCCCTTCCAATTTCATATATATTTCTGACATAAAAGAAGCTTTTCAGGGACTATGCCTAACCAAGTTTGCTGATGATTGCAAACTGTAGGTAGTTATGAAATCCCCATCTGATGCTCAGATTCTCCATCAAGGGCTAGACCAAACAAATGCTTGGTGTATAAATCATATGTTTATGCTCAACACCAAGAAATGCTGCATAGTTTCTTACTGCTGACCATAAACATAATATTACACAACTTTGATAAAGTCACAGGGCCTTGGGTATGCATGTCGATAAACTCAGCTTTGACCACTACATCTCTATAGTGGTTAGAAAATTCTTCTACCTTACAGGACCTACCTTTCATGGTATCTCATTATAGTCCAAAGAAGTTACAATCCCACTTTCTCTATCTCCAATTAGGCCCATCATTAAATATAATGCACCCTTCACTTTCTGCTTCATTAAGCACCTAAGCCAGCTTCAGAGACTTACCATTTCCTAACTAAAACATCTCAGGTCTCAGTCATCTGAGCTACCCTGACAGACTAAAATCAATGTCCTTCTGTTCAGTGGCATACAGACTACAGACACCTGAGGTGTGATCTGTTTCCATGTTATAAACGACTTGGCATTCTTTGAACTTCTTCATCTAACTAGAAACAGTGGAAAAGCAAATACCTGTTCTACAGACCAAAACTTATAATAGCACATCAGCAACACCAAATAGCATGACAGATGCATAACCCAACATATATTCCATATCTGGAATAGGTAAGCAAAGTACTTCCCTAGCAACCCTTAAAACTAGGCTGGATGACTGCATGGGGATGTTTCACTGAGGATATGTGGAGAAAGTCTACGTAATGGAGGACATTGTTAGTCTTCCACAGTATTGGGCGTAATGGCTGAGCTTCTGAAAGGTCTTCTTTAGACATAAGCTTAGAAAAACCTCTGCACCTCTGAACAGAGCTGCTAGACCTGCTGGCAACTTTGACCCTGAAGAAGAATGTGCGAAGGGAGGGATGGGAAACTACAGCTTTGAAATCTTAAAACTTTCTTTTGACCTACTTTGAAATGAAGCATAAATAGCTTTTCAGCAGCATATAGTAAGGGAAGTAACTACATGCAGAAAACATTATTCTATTATGCCAAGGCTGTGCTTTATTATTGGGCTCACACTGCATTCTGGGAAGCTGATGAAAACACTATAAAATAAAGTCACTTTAATAAGGGTAGTCCCCATAACAACCACTGATATATTTAGAGATATTCTGATATCCTGCTATAGCACTGAATATCTATCTATTTATCTATCTATCTAAGGGTCCTATTCAGAAAATCGACTCAATGGAAAGTTGAACTTCATATGGTTGAGACCATATGATTGACTTTCTGAAATGTTAAAGCTTTTGAATAGAGATCAGTGAATTTACACTTTTTTCCAATGAAGTGCGATCTTGGAGTTGGTACATATAATATGCAGGCTGTGGGGGTGCAGGGGGACTTCCGCCCCCTGCTAGAAGGTAGAATTTTGTTGTTTCTCATTTTAGGAAAGTTGATTGAATGGCCTTATCTGCATCAAGTTTGACTTTCCGTTGAGTCGATCTTCTGAATGGGATCCATAGATAGATATATAAATATATATATATATATATATGTATGTATATATATATATATATATATATATATATATTTCATTGCCTTCATCTATGACACAGACACCCATTTGCCCGACCCCATTTGACCAAAATTTCATTTGACCGACACTTCATTTGACCGACAAGTATTATTGACAAGTAAATGGGATATACCCCCTTCCCCACTGTAGTGTGACCCTGGAGTTAGAATATATAGTTAGAAGGGGTGTGGGGGGCACAGCCCCCCCCACAATGGGGGGTGTGGGGGTGAAGCCCCCCCACTTACTTTTGTTTTACTAAGCAATATTAAAGCAAAACTAAACAATATAATATGAAATTAAGTGGGGGGCTTTGCCCCCACCCTCATTGTGGGGGGCTGTGCCCCCACACCACCCCTAACTATATATTCTAGCTCCAGGGTCACACTACAGTGGGGAAGGGGGCATATCCCATTTACTTGCCAATAATACTTGTCGGTCAAATGAAGTCTGTCAAATGAAATTTCAGTCAAATGAAATTTCAGTCATTTGGTGTCAACAAATGGGTGTCGGTCAATCAGAAGTTAGGGCAAATGAAGTAGACCCATATATATATGTATATATATATATATATATATATATATATATATATATATATATATATATATATATATATATATATATATATATAAAAATGTAGCATACTGTGGCAGATTTCACCAAATGAAGCATCTGCATTAATGTAAATATTGTAACTAGTACTGTATTTTGTGTGAAGAATGTGTAACTAGAAATTCTATTGTAAACAAGCAGTGTTTCAGAGTAAATAAATATACTTCTTTAAGAACAGTGGCATTCAGCAGTGCCCTGTATAGACTCAAACACTATCAAGTTAAAATTTCCCTTAGAATAACTATCTCTGCTCTAGGAGCATCTGAGTTGCACACAGAACAGCATCAACTTGTTGAATAGCTGCAGCTCACACTGAGTATAGCACCCATTCTTCATCTATGTGCTATCATCCCAGTCCAGTTAAACCTCCCCACTCTTGTCCCTGGTGAAACCCTTAGTAAAAAACCTGGAACCATAGACAGGCATTTTTCTGCTATCTCTGTATCCAGCCTGGTGGATACAGTCATCCTGTGGCAATGTAGCAATTTTCTCATGTATACTGACAACCATTTAATCCTGAAACAAACAAACACTCTGTGAGAGATGTAGCTACGTTATGAAAATTGAGACATGACTCGAACATAATGACAAATCAAAGAAAAAATGTAGAAAGGTGCACACTCCCAAATAATACCAACCACAACCAAGATGAAATAAAATAAAATGTTTTATTCCAGAAATAGTACAATAAATATTAAGCGCTTTCATCCTGCTGCTGTCAGGACTTCATCAGAATGAATAAAATGCAAACAAATGGTTAATTCTCTATGCAGGCTCATAGTTTTACTCTATAGTGATTTTTTATAGGTTATACTATAACTGGTGTTTTACATCATGATCTTTTAGAATGACTCACTTATGATGTTATTTGTATCTTTTTTTGTATTTTCATTTTTCTGTTATTTTCATTTTTATTTTTTGTACTATCAAGAACACGTTTATAGGTTTGTTTTTTGACACATCTTATTAAGTTTATGAAAATATATGTTTAGGTAATAAGGAATTTCTTTTGTACTTAGTTTTTACATTTACTGAACTGGCTGTAGGTTGGTAGGGGAACAACATTTAACTTTGGGAAGAGATGAGCTATTCCTTTAAAGGTCAAATACTAAATATCAAATTGTTTAGAATTGTTGTCACTATTTGGGGTATTTAATATGTTGTGTTTGCTTTTTCTTCATTCTGATGAAGTCCTGATAGCAGTGGGATGAAAGCATTTAATATTTATTGTACTATTTCTGGAATAAAACCTTTTATTTTATTTACTTCATCTTGGTTGTGGCTGGTATCATTTGGGAGTGTTCACCTTTCTACATTTTTTCTTTGGTTATTAGTAATTCGAAGGTTCTCTTTTCGTGGTTACTTTGGATAGTGACAAATCAAATGACAAACGGGTTATCCACACACACACACACACACACACACACACACACACACACACACACACACACACACACACACACACACACACACACACACACACACACATCATTTCCTTCACTAAATAAAGTCTTGACACATAAAACCACATATGTGGAGGTACTCACAAATAATTTACAAAACCTCAGAAACCCCCCTGTATGATGTCCTTAGAAACCGCAAACAAAACCAAATCATCATCGACTACTACAAATAAAAATACACATAGTCCACGTGGGTGTGAATAACCTGAGATGTACCTCACTGGACTATATGAAGAGAGATGTGATGGATCTTTCTAAATACATGTCACAGGCTGGTATGAGCCTTGCATTGAGAAGCATTCTACCTTCACCAAAAATAATACCACAAAACAAACAAAAAATGACTTCAATAATTGGCTTAGTTACTGGTATTATTCCAAGGGAAATCAGTATTTGTCAGCCTGGGATAACATGATCGACAAACCATGCTGCTTTCCAGAGATGGTCTGCACCTTTTGCTGCTAGGTTTTTGAATACTGGCCAAGGCATTAGTGACCCCCATAGTGCCTTTTTTTAGGCAGTACTAAACCAACAGACCTGCCAACATAACAAATTCTTCTAACCTACCAACATAACAAATTCTTCTAACCTACTAACATAACAAATTCTTCTAATGCCAGACTGAAAGCACTATTGCTCAATCCTAGGAGTCTTAACAAGAAACTGCACTCCATGGAAGTTCTCTTTGCCTTGGAAAATGCTGGTCTATTCAGTTACAGAGGCGTGGTTCAAGGCTGTGGAAAGCACCCCAGTAGTGCAAGGCTGCAATGCCTATCACACATTCAGACCACCCTCTGAAAAGGAAAAAGATGAAAGGAGGAGGTGTTTCCATTTACATAAAAAGCAATCACACCTCTAGATTTGTCAAGCAGGATGACTCGCTTGAGCTACTCCGAGTCCAGCTGACCATAGTTAAAATCCCCCATCATATCGTGAACCATGAGAACCACTCCGCATACCTGATGTTTCTAAAATCACTTACCATTCACCCCAACACACTACACATGGTCACTTTTAACTAGGGAAACATATGCAACCACTAACTTGCAGGTTCAGAGATTCTTGGACTTTCTCAAATGCAAATGCTCTGGAACAGCTGGTCTGCTCCACTAGGGGCTCATATATCCTTGTCATAGTATTCACAAATATGGTGGAGTGCTGCAACCGTCCCCTTCCACGTGTAATGTCCTCATTGGTAAGATTGGATCATAAATCAGTCTCCTTTGAAATAAATGTAATGGTAATAACCCCATCAAACCCTAAAAAATTTTTCCAAGGCAAATTACTGCCCCCCCAAACCCTGATAACATGGAGACCCATACAAAAGTATACATGAATGCCCTGTATAAGCACTTAAATAACTGCATAGAAACAGCAGTACAAGACCAATCTGAATACAGATCTAGACAGAAAACAAGCCACCCTGTTGGATCCCTGGAATAAATGGACAATGCAACAGAAGGAAGAAATTCCTGTCTAGAAGTAATTGGGGGAGAGCACAACAGAAAAAATCCCTCATTAGTCTCAATAGGCAAATCAAGGAACTAGTCAAGTCTTCCAAAGCTGAATAAGGGGCTAAACTTGCTTCTCAAGCAAAGGATAACCACAAAGCATTGTTTAGTTATATCTGATACCTTAAGGGAAACACTTAACAATGTGTTGAGTTAGCTGTAGATGGCACTACCTAAACTCATCCAGAAGAAACAGCAAACCTGGTAGATAAATTCAGCCCAAATTTCACTCTCATCATCTCTGGTCATTCACCACAAAATCCCCCCCTACCATTCCTTTGCCTGTTATCACAAAAGAACAGGTTGTTAAAGCATTCTCTATAGCTAGAAACATGGGATCAATAGGCCCTGATGGAATCCCAGGGTGCCTATTAAATAGATTGAAACATGACCTTGCAGACTCAGTCTGATCTCTGTTTAAACACAGTCTCCAAACAGACATTTTCTCAGTAGAGTGAAGGATGGCAACAAACATCCCTCTGCACAAAGGAGACCATCAACTGACACAGATAATTACTGACCCATAAGTCTGTCTAGCCTCATATACAAGGCAATGAAAAGGATAATCATGGACCTGATTAACAATGACATAAAAGGTCTCCAGACTCTAGACCCTGCCTGCTCAGTCTGCTGGATGTCTTTGAGAAGGTCACCAATAGACCCTGCCTGCTCAGTCTGCTGGACGTCTTTGAGAAGGTCACCAAGGCAATGGTTGAGTGTAAAACAAAACATACCCCCTATGTTAACCTGGCCAAGACATTTGACACAATGCCCCACTTGTTTATTATAGATACGCTCACAAACTTAGGCATAAACCTCTATGTCACCAGATGGATAGCCAAATGGCTCATAGATGGGGCACATGTTGTTAGAATGTGAGAATCCATATCCAGCAAGAGGCCAGTCACCACTGGAGTACCACAGGACTCAGTGCTAGGCTCTCTCCTATTTGGAATATACTTCTCAGATGTCAAGGCAAATGTAGATGGCCTTTGACTGGCCAAGTTTGCTAAATATTGGAAGTTGGGGGCAATCATTGACTCCCCAAATGATGGTGATATCCTACAGAAAAGTCTGATGCAAACTAATGATTGGTGTCAGAGTCATGGCCTCAAACTAAATGTGAAGAAGTACATAATAATACTACCCTTTGGCAAACCAAATACCTCTGTAAATTACAACATTGATAGCACCACCCCTAAGAGTGGACCCAGAGGTGAGAGATCTGGGTACTCAGATGGATAGTAATCTGAACTTTAACCACTAAGTGTCCACGGTGGTGAGGAAATCCTTCTGTGTGGCTCAACTTAAAAGTAAGGGCATGGCATCCAGATCTAAGGATATCATAGTACCATTGTACTCAGCCCTCATCAGGCCAATAATTGAGTGCAATGCACCCTTTGGCATGAACCTCACTAGGCACCTGCAACAGTTGGAATATCCTCAAAGGTTTATCATCAAAAATACAGGGTATAACCAACATCATATGTGGACCAATTAAAAACTCTATCAATGTACTCAGTTTTCTACCAATTACTGAAGGGTGATCTGTGTCTGCCCTACAAGGCAGTCTCTCACCCAACCCTGATGGAAATGTTACATATTTGCAAAATTGACTGCACTAGGGTTACCTTCTCCAAAGATCTAAACCTGATGTCTGACATGAATAGATCATGCTGCAGAGATAGACGTGTCTTGGAGATTACACCTCCACTGGAACAGGCTTCCTATTCACAGGAATCTGAGCCCTTTCCTGACCATCTTCGAGTGCAATCTGGACTGATGGATGGGAAATCACAAATTCACTCCTGGGGCAACACCCATATCCCTTATGTACAGAGGCAGTTTGCAAAAATAGTCAAAACCCCATTTGCTGACCCTTATTAATTTTCCCCTAGGGATACAAAATTGGGTAAAATCTGGGTAAAACTGGCCTAGGCTTGTAAGGGCTCTTAAGTTGATAGCCTAGTAATGTCATATTAACCTAAAAACCTGTGAACAGAGAGGGACCTTTGCTGCATTAGTAAGAAATATGCTGCTTTTACTTAGAACTGGAATGTTGGCTTTAACAGCAGAGAGAAACGTTGCTGCATTAGTTAGAGCAACTTTGCTGCATAAAAGGAGGGCTAAGTCAAGCTCATTCAGAGTTGCTATTTGCATTTCTTCAAGAGGAATTTGATGTGCAGGGCAGATCAGCAACTGTGGATGACAGACAACAGTGTAAATGAAGATGTGGAAGAAGAAGAATTGGAAAAGGGGTTGTGGATGGCTGGATGTATGTATGTATGGATGGGTAAGACTTTTGTTTTTGAAGACCTTGCATTTATATGTATACAATAAATTATGCTGTTTTTTTAAGTCTAGTCTTTCTGCTGCCTTTAATATTCCACTATATGAGTTTCACTGTATTTTCCATTAATAATACATAACTTGTTCATTTTTCCTAAGTAATTTTTGCCCCTTAAGCTAGCTGATAATCAAGACCCTTCCACTTATTTGCAAAGTCATTATCTAGAATACCTCAATGTATATCCAGGCAGCTAGAAAGGACAGATGCTTTAACACTGTTCTCTGTGGTAGACTGATATCAGCCTCAGTACTAGTCCCGGGCAGCAGGCACACATCCACACATAAGCTGACATGACTGTCGTGGTGCCCACAGATTGTTGGCACTGATGTCAGGGCCTGCAGTACTACATGCCAGGACACCTGATTTTTATATCAGCCAATCACACAGCTGGATGGGCTGTCTCATTTCCTGCATCATCCACTCACTCTTCCCGCTTACCTGCTGGCTTAGTGCCAGGGTCACTAACTGACCAATGAGGTTCAGCCTTCTGTGCTGCTGAGCTCGCAGTTGCTGTTACTTGAGTAACATTGATTACATTTTTAATGAAATACAGAGATTTAACTCTAAGTAAATCCCCTGATTGTCTATGAATGAAATATAGTATATTTAGCTTTGTTTGCCTCTTTGCATTATGCTGTTTAGTGCACTTGCACAGAGCACTAGAGTACAATTTTTAAGTTACTCATGCCCGCTGCATACCATCTTTGGCATCCTGACCATCATTTACCGATGATGTTTTTTAATTAAATATTTGGATTTTCTCAATTATGTTGACAGCTAATTAATTAAACTCACACTGCTCAAGTTTAAGTTGCCATGAAGCCAGCAGGTGAAGAAGACAGCATTTTGACTTTTGTGCTTTTTTTATTAACAGGCAGTAAATCTTTAAAATAAGAGTAAGATGTCCCTCACACCCCTACCATGTATTTATACCAATTCTGAAATTCTACATTCATAGTGAAGGGAAACTGTCCGATCACTATATACAGGCTCACTCCCCCTCCATCTGCAGGGGGGGGCACTCATTATCTAATGTGCTGACACAATAAGACATCAAAATTCACAAGAGAAATTAGATTATGTGACTCTTGACACCTTGCCCTTCAGAGAAATGGAGGGTACACACATATTTCTCAAGCATGCATGCAGTTTATGCCTTCCCATGACACTATATCTTTGTTTAAGTCAGTGACACTGCACATGGGAGTCTGATGTAACTACTTCCATTTAAACTACTTGTGTGTGCTTTCTACGAGAGAGAGGAGTGAGGGGGCAGAGATAAGAGACAAGACAAGGCAAACTACCTGAAATGGTCAAATCCCTATGTTTGCCTTTGTTGCCAATCTCTTTAAAAATCTGTTTAATTTCCTGATTCCTTCAGGGAGTTTCACACCAGTGACTGATTCAAAAACTTTACCGAAAACTGCAATACAATATGAGCAAGACAAACATAGTTCACATAAGGAGACAGGACATGAAAATTAAAAGAACATTCTAGAGAGGCTCATTGTTAAGATGCTGGGAGGTAAAGCAACTAGAAATTGTCAGCATTAAGGTGAAGTTGTGGTGCCAAAGCAAATGTCTCACCTGTCCAGCTTTTTGCAGAATGTCCAGGTTTTTGATTCATACTTTTGATCTGTTCCTCACAAAATTTGTGGTTTTGTAGTAAGTCATTGAGGATTCATGCTACGTAATAATGACAGACATTTGAATTTCAGACTTCATATCATTCAGAAAATGCATGCTAACACAAAACTTTTATTCTAACAACTTTCTAGGTTTATAAGGATAATACTTAAAATCGGTTCCTATTTTTGAGCCTTTGTCCCCCCATTCTTTTTGGCTTTATCTGGTTGAGAGATATGTGCCAAAGTGATGATGAAGTGATCTGAACTCCTGTATCTCTATCTGGATACCCCAGTGAATGCTGCAGCTAGTTATAGTGTGTCTGGTTCTCTGTTTAGCGGCATAGAACCACTTTATTGGTTCAGGTCTGTTCATCAGACTGAGAGGATATCTGCAATGGGAACAGCAGGCCACAAGGGTTGGGGGAAGCACTGCGGCAGGAAGACAGAAAGTAAACTGCACAAATAACTTCATGGACTTCTGCCCTGATCATCTTTACCTGCCCAACTGTCTTTGGGCAATTAAAAATACTTTTCTCAATGCCTTCAGACATCAGCACTGCAGTGGTTTTCCAGCAGTCAGTATCTAGTTTGGTCTTTTAGAGTCAATGTCTTCAGAATGATTTTATTATTCTGTATTGTCTTTATATTATAAATCTTTAGTAATTGTCAATGTGCCTGCTTATAGTATATTATAATGGTCCATTTGTGTGTGTGTGTGTGTGTGTGTGTGTGTGTGTGTGTGTGTGTGTGTGTGTGTGTGTGTGTGTGTGTGTGTGTGTGTGTGTGTGTGTGTATGTGTGTGAGTGTTGTGTGAAATTATATTTTCAGCAAAAGATTCAGATGTGATGTATATGTCCAGAACATGGAAAATGACTGTAGGAGCAGATAGCAAAGTGCATAAGTATGCCTAGGTCATACTCAGTAGAAATTTTGCCAAAATACATGCTTTAGTAGAAATGAAAGTTCTTGCTGCCTTAAGATAATATGTTGTAAATCTCATCTGACAGTGAGCAAAAATAATCCTGCCGTATTATATCCCTGATATCCATGTTTTCAGATTTGAAGCTTTATGGTTTTCAGTTATGAATCCATTGCCATTTGTGTGTTCCTACATGACTAGGCAGGTCTTTGCAGATCAAAGGAAAGCATTCAGATGTCACACTCAGCTCCATTGGATTAGTCTTCTGCTGATAGTGTGCGCATTAAAAAGTTGTTATCTCTAACAGTGCCAGAGAGAAATGGACAGCTCCTTCTTGTTTTGTATCACCCTACTTCCCTGGGTTGTTAAGTGCTGACCTAGGGGCACAAGCTAAGGTGGCACATTTTGTAAAGTCAGTGTTACATGTGGAAGCCTTAAGTCTGCATTTATAGGGATTGTTACTCAGTCCTTATGGGTTCTGTATTGTCCTACGATGGGATGGTGGCTAGCTAACCAGCTTTCTGAAATGATGGTGGCACACTGCACTTAGGGTACCATTTGTTCTGTAACAATAGCTTAGAGGCTCTTCCAATGGATGTCTGCAGAAATACTACCTAAACATATAAATCTCATTAGACATTGCTGTTCAGATCAGCTGACACAGATGATGATGATGATGATGATTATGTTTAAAAAAATTTCATTATAGGAATTATCATTTTATTTCATCTTACAAAAGATTGTAGGTGAATTTTGTTTTACACATACAGCTCTAGGACAAACCAAGAAAATTCTTCCAATTTTTCACTCTAAGCAGTACCTAAAATCGCAAAAGATGCATGCTGGTCATTTTGTTAAAAGCAGTTTTAGATACAGATTAATTAAATTGCATTATAAACTGCTGAGAATGGTGATTCTTTGAGATGAGCTTAGAATAAATGTTTGACACAACTCAGGAGAAAATTGTAATTGTGGGTGATGATTATAATATAATATAATATAATATAATATAATATAATATAATATAATATAATATAATATAATATAATATAAGAAGGTGTGGGAAAGCATAAATTAATGCCTTGTCATTTTATTTTTATTTACAGTTTTAGTGTCTTAAGAAAAGTATGTTTAACCACGTGTGTATTTGGGTTTTTATGATTGCATTTTTGACCCATGATCAGAAGAAAAAGTTGATTATTGTTCATTTTTGGTTTAGCTGTTGCATTTTAAACAGGTAACTAAAGATGCAATATTTTTTCTTTTCCTTCAGTGTGACAGGCTCCAATATATTTTATTTGAGATTTTTACAGGTTAGTAGATACACTTCCATTTTCTAATGTAAAACATTTCTGTAAACTTCTCAGTGCTGGTACTGATTTCAGATATGGAGAATGGAAAATTAAGTTTGCTTAAGTTTTTTGGTTAGGTACTATGATGATAGAAGTTGATGTATTGTTACTAAAGGCTGGGTATTTTTTGACAGATGTGATCAATCCAGAAGTGATCAGGGAGTGTTTTAATTCTACTCAATGTTTCTTGAACAACGCAGTAGTTAAGGGCATGGAACCATTACCTGGAAAATAGCATGTTTTCATAATTTTTATTTTCCAGAGTCACAGTGTTTGAATCCCTCTTCATCCTTCTTTTACAGCCTGGGTATACCTATCCTGTCTAACCCTGCAGAACATGTAGCCTTATACTGCGTGTCTGCTTCACTATGCTAAACCCTAAAGAGTGCATAAACAGGAGCAAAATGATGCAGTGCAGGAGCTGCCATGCCACAGCCCTCAGGGAGCATTCCAGGCTTTAAATATCTGTGCTGTCTGCAACAGCTCTTAGCCACATGGGAGAAGATAACAGATGTCTAGGCAGGCACAGCAAGGCTACAGTGGCAGTCTAAATAACAAAAGCATCAGTGTCTGTCCTGCAACAAAAATGGCAAGCTACCTCCACTGTAGCCTGCTAAGAGGGACCAGAGACATTCAACAATCTCAGGAATGTCAGTAGGGGAAAGAAAACTTGGCACAGATGACTTAGCTAGGACAGGTACAGAGATGGTAAAAGCCATCTTTTCAAGAAAGAGACAGAAACTTTACTCTTATCAGACCATAGTGACCTTCTCAGAATGCCCACTAGGGAATGGGAGGGAGCTGGCTAAACTGCATAGCATAGGAAAACTTAACGAATGCTTGAAGGAAGGGTGTGTGGCTCAACAGATAGGATTCATCACTCACTATGAGATCACCTTGAGAAATGTAGCTTTATAATGTCTAGTAGACCTGCATCTCTCTTGGAACCAGAATCAAGATACTGGAAAACAGGTGTGGTTGCTTTGTTGGAATATTTTGAATTTAGTAATGAGACAAATGATTATGGAAAGATGTCAGGGGGGCATCAGACTCTACCTCAACATCGAAAATAAAGCTATACTCATGTTAAATTAAATTACTCTACTATGAGTTGTACTTCTTCTATTTTAATATCATGAAGCATGACTCAAGATACATAAACATGAGAAAAAATACTGTTTTTGCAGGAAGGCAAGCCACTTGCAGCTCCCATGTATTGGCTTGGCCCTACCCCTATACTTATGTATATATATATATATATATATATATATATATATATATATATATATATATATATATATATATATATATATATATATATATATATATATATATATATATATAGATATAATTCCAGCATTATAGCTGCATAACAGTAGGGTTGCTGTTGTTGTTGTCATTGTTGTGTCTTTCGGCTTTTCCCGGTTAGGGGTCGCCACAGCGGATCTCCGGTCCGCTAATGATTGGTAGTTGACTTTTACGTGCCAAGTTACCAGCCCTGATGCACAACCTTCAACGGAGGTACGCCCATCCACGCATGTCTCCACACAGAAGACGCTCTAGCTGAGAATCGAACCGGACAGCGTCTTACTGTGAGGCGACAAAGCTACCGCAGCACCACCACCGCGGGAGCTGCATGACAGTAGGGTAAAGTGAATAAAACTTTGGTTGTACACCATGATTTCACACAAGACAAGTCAATGTATTTTTGACAAACTGTAATAAAGGAATTCACCAAAAACCTGCTTGTGCAAATTATATTCTTTGTCATGTAGGATAACCAACAGAAGAAATAATTCATATGTATACCACAGAAATTAGTTTGGTTAATAAAAGTACATCATATACAAAATGACTTAATGGTGAGAATGTTTTGCTGCTTCAGTCATGAAAAAGCCACGTTAGCCTAATATTTATATGGTTATCACCAAAATGGAGCAGTTAAACATTATCAGGCTAAAATGTTGCACCAATATTACCACAAAGAGATAAGGGTAACTATATTGGCCAAATAGTTATACAGTTATCGCCGTAGTGAGAAAAATGTCAACTAATGCCCACAGTCTTTTATATATATATATATATATATATATATATATATATATATATATATATATATACTGGAGAATGGAAAGATGTCCATTCAGATCCATATATTTTATATATATATATATAGCTATATATTATATATATGTGTGTGTGTTTGTCTGTCTGTCTGTCTGAATAGAAAGCTCCATAAACAGGTAGTAATGAAATAATTAAGAGGCCTAGACATTGCTGCAATTGCAAAATCTTTAGTCACTGCCCTGAAAATCATAGGTGGGATATTAATGTATTATTGGAATGCCTTATATAGATAGAAGTAAAAAGAAGGAGGTAGTCAAGTATCTACAAAGGAGATTAAATTAAGTAAGCAGAGCTAAGAAGCAACTAAGGGAGACAAGAAACATTGTGGGTCATCATAAAAAGTGGAAAAGGTAATGGAATCAATTAAGTGGTCAATTACAAAAATAAGGCAATAGTATAATATAAGGGATGCTTGTGAAAGCAAGCCAAAAAAGGCAATATGAATGTTCTTCTGGGACTGAAGTGTAGTGTGACCTGACTGTACTTTCTTTCTTACCACTGGTATATCACAGGGCTCCACACTGTGTCCTTCATTTATTCTGATACCGGCAAACCCATTTTAACCTGGGTGGCAGTATCTATGCAAAGGATATTATTCTGTATAACAAGCACCCTAGAATAAAGATTTGCAATTTCCAGCTACAGGTTAACTTTATTAGGGCACCCACATTATTGGAGCATAACTTATTAAATATTTATAAGACTGAAGTTATGTCTGTTTTTTTCCTTCCACCATTTACTTCCAGTATTAAGGACCTCTCCAAATAGATTGCAGAGTGGGTTGTTTAACTTATGTAATGTGGTCATTATATTTTAGATTGCTTTGTTAAATTGAAATAGCTGATCAGCCTGCATAATTTGGAGTTTATTCTTCTTTGTTACTGGCCTCAAGAAGAACAGCAGTAATGTTTTGTGGCGTCAGAAAATTTTGAGGAAATCACCAGTGTTCAGCTACACCACCCTCTGAAATCTCCTCGCGTATAAGCATATGATCAACAATATGCTTAATTTTGTGGGGCTACATATAATTTAAATTCTACACCAAAAGTAATTTAGCTTGAATTCTCATACATCCTAATAATTATTGAAAATAACATTTTATTAAAGTTTCAGGCCACAATGGTCATTTACATTCATTATTCATTCCAAAACTACAGCACACCCTCCCTGACAGCTTGTCTGATTTCTATACATAATATAAGCATGCTGCAAACAGCAGTTCACATGATTTGTCACTTTGTTTTTGCAAAGAGGAGATTACTGTTTTCATCTAAAAATCAAAATGACTCAGTTTTAGAAAAAAAAAACACCCATGCTGTTAGCATCTCTCAGTTTCAAGCGGTTTCATTTAGTATTGTCCTCTTGTGGAAAATAAATCATAAACCGTATCTTTCCACTACCCAATTAGGTCACAAGCATTGAGTTCCTAAACTCCGTAGAGGGTTAACAGTAATTGAAAAAGCCTTCTCCACTACTACTCCAGCTAAGCGAAATCTGCTTCCATGTAAAACTGGGGATGAAACTAACTGCCTGATCTTTTGCAAGCATCTCTTTAACCATTTAAATAAATCTTACAACAATAACTGTTTTGGGGAAACAGTCAACGGATGCTCATACACTACTTGATATAGATCTTTTTATCAACCTAGTTATGTAACTTGTTTCTTCTAAATTATTAATATTCTCTCTTCTAGGTAGCTCTTTTCATAATTTATAAAAACATCTGATGTAGAAAAGCATCGTTGTATTGTAATTGCTGTATTCTGCTCATGTTATTTGCTAATCAGAATGTATTTCTAAAATTGTCAAATTCTTTTCAGAATGATTTTCTACCATATCATTAAGAACTAAAGGCATTTACACTTCAGACTTCATATCCTTCAGAAAATGCATGCTAATCCAAAACCTATTATTCTATCAGCCTTCTAAGGTGATAAGAGCAATATTTAACATTTGTCCCAGATTTTGGGCCTTTGTCCCCCTATTAATGTTGGCTTTGTCCAGATTTCCTACATTTAGAGGTTGAGAGGCATGAAAGTAACCATATATACATTTTTACAGTATACTCAGAAGATGTTTGCAGAAGATTCACCAAGCACTCATAACCTGGAGAGCTATAAAGTTAAAACAGTCAGACTCATAACGAAAAGTTAAAGAAATAGTTTGAAAAAATCATGAACATTTGGATTTTCCTCTGAGATATGTTTTTAGTTTTGACTGGACAAAGGGGTAAAATTAAAATAATTTTAGGTAGGGAAGGAGGAATTACCAAAGCTTTGGTGCCATCACTGAGAAACTCTAGTCTGTATAGCAAAGCCTAGTTTGTGGGGTATGTAAGAAAGAAGAAAAGGGGAATGAACACAAATACTAGGTTGAGTTTATGGCATTGAGACATAATAGAAAACTTTCAAAACTTAAACGTTTAAAAGTTAAAAACTGAAAATTAGTTGTGATGTCTGTCTGATAGGTAAATATTTAGGGTTGGAGACTGTTAGGCAGTTGTTTTCCCCTTTTGGGGAAAGTGTATTGAATCTGCAGATATGATTAAAAATTTTGTCTGATGCTAACAAGATTTCCTTGTAGGTTGCTGCTGTTATTGGAAGACCAGACTCCTGCTGAGCTTGAAGAACACCATTCCCAGTGGAAATTCCACCTTCAGATGTTAAAAGGTGAGATTGATTTAGCCTGGAAAAGGAGCTTGTTTTGTTTTGACTTTATCATCTGTAAATGGTGATGGAAATTTAGTTGAGGATTGAACATGATTCTAAGGCAACAGGAGGCACAAGACAGGAGTACTGTTCATAGGATCATAGGATCATAGGAAGTTACTAGGCTATTGGCCCTGAGGCCCTTACAAGCCTAGCCAAGAAATTAGCCCATGTTCCAATAAGTCAGCACTCTGTGTTACTGTCCAGCAGAGACACGGGTGGAATCCCGGGGGGGGGGGTTCTTTACCCCATCCAGTTATTCAGGTTGCGCTTAAAAGGGTTAATGAGGTACTCTGCTTTACGTGGGGAGGGAGTCTATTCCACAACAGGGGGAGTCTTTGGGACACAAATCTGTCCCACCAATAAGTCTTCTTGATGTCACAGACCAGGTTGAGGTCACACGTGTGGGTTATTCAAGTAGAGCTTGACTTGTGGATATGCAGCAGTCCCATAAGGGCAGGGTCTGAGGTTGCTTTGTATGCCAGACAGAGGTCACCTCTGAGGAGTCTGCAGGAGACTGAGTAGAAGAACAGGGATTTTAGCCCATCTGTGTAGGGCAGATGTTTGAGGCCCTGGATTCTCCTGGTGAGGAACCTCAGTGGTCTCTCCTGCTGCTGCATGTGCTTTGTGAGGTACATGCTGAAAGGGGCATTGTACTCAGTAATGGGTCTTTTAAGGGAAGAATACAGGGATGTTATGACCACCTTTTCCCTGGATGAGATACCCTTACTAATGAAGTGGGCCATGTAGAAAGCTTTCTGTACAATGGAGGCAATATGGTGGTCAAAAGTCAATTTGCTATCAACCTGGGTGCCTAAGTCCCTCATGACTGATTGCTTGCTTAGGACCTTATTATAAATGTGATAATTTGTGGGGACATCACTCTCCCCAAAGGGATGATGATGCATTTTTTTGCATTCATTTTGAGGCCATGTTTCTGGCACCAGTCCTTTGTTTAGGTGAGACCCTCTTGGAGGTTGTCCACATCACTATGGGAATTGATGACAGCACCCAGCTGGCAGTCATCTGCAAACTTGGTCAGCCATAGCCCACTAGATTTGGCCTGCACCTCCAAGAAGTATATGCCAAACAGTAGAGGCCCCAAGACCAACCCCTGGGGTACACTGCTCATTACGGGTCTACTACTTGAGGTGCCTTTCCCTATTTTGACTAGGTGGATTCTGTCAGTGGGCCAGTTTGCTACCCATCTGGTAACATATGGACTGATGCCTAGTTGAGAGAGTTTATCTATTATACCCAAGTGGGGAATAGTATCAAAGGCTTTGGCCAGATCAAGGTAGGTGGTGTGCACCATCTTCCCCTCATCTATGGCCTTAGTGACTGTCCTAAAGAAGTCAACCAAATTTAACAGGCATACCTCCCTTTGACAAAACCAAACTGTGTAGGATCAAGTGTCTGGAGGTTGCAAATGTCCTTGTTAATAAATTCCATGATAATCCGCTCCATGGCCTTGTAGATCAGGCTAGTTAAGCCGGTGGGACTATAATTTCCTGGAGCGGAGGATGCTACACCTTTGTGCAAAGGGATGACAGTGGCTATCCTCCACTTAGTTGGGATGAAGCCTGTACTCAGGCTTTGGTTGACTAGGGTACCTATTGGTGCTGCATGTTCCTGCCTGAGTTCATGTAGGATGCAGCCTGAGATGTTATCGGGTCCCATGAAAGCTGTATTTTTTGCCTTTTGTGAGGCAGTAATGACTTGTTCCCTAGAGATAAAGGGAGGGGGCAGGTACTGGGAATGTCCTGTTTTACTGATGGGGAAAAGAGGAGTGAAGTTTTCACTAAACCTGTCTGCCTGCAGTTTGGCTATATCTACAGCGTTTGTGTATGTGGTGTCCTTGATCACCAGTTCTGCGCAGATCTGGGTGCTTCCCTTGAGATTGCAGACATATGTGAAGAAGGCCTTATAATTGTCTTTAACAGATGTGGCCAGTTTGGACTCGAAGTTTGCTTTGGAGGATTTCACTAGGGCTCTTATTTGCTTGTTCAGGCTATAGAAAGATTGCTTCCAATTAGGCACCTGCTCCTTCTTCATCCAGGACAGCAATTTTTTTCCTTTTATTATAGAGTTTATTTATTGTAGATGTCCACCAGACAGGTTTACTCTTCCTTGAGGAGGATGATTTTGTCCTGTCTGGTATTTCTGATTCCATGCAGCTATATAAATTATAATACAGTACTTTGATGTAGGTTTGGACATATATGCCAGTTCGTATGGAGGGGGAGGGGGCTGTGAAGCTGTTTATACCTTCCCTCAAGAGGTTATAACCAGCTTTGGAGCTTTTGTGTTTAACCCTAGCTGGGGGGGGGGGGGGCAGGGGGGGATCATGACTTTGAAATTGACTGCTTTCTGGTCGGATCTTACCAGGGATGATGACACTGTAGGGATGCTGCAGTGGTTACTCATGTTGGTTAATACCAGGTCCAAGATATTTTCACCTCTTGTGGGGGTCTCACCCAACTGGTCTGAGGCATTTGCTTTGATGAAATCAAGGAATCTCTGTGCATTTGTATTTTGGCATGAGTATTTCTTCCAGTCTATGGTTGGATAGTTAAAGTTACCAAGGATCAGGGTAAAGGGTTGAATCTTGATAGATTCAAAGAGGTCCGGAAAGGTGGAGTGAGCATCTTGAGTCAAAGTTGGAGGTCTATAGCTAGCTATGGTTTGAATAGGGGTCTTGATAATTGTTAACTGCACCTGGAGTGTTTCCTGTATATCATACTGTTTGATCAGCCTAGAGATGTGCATGTCTTTTATATATATAGCAACTCCACCTCCTTTTGTTTTGCTGCCCACAGCTTGGGGTCTGAATGAATGATAGGATGAATAACCTGGTATGGCTGGGGTGCTCTCCGCAGCTCTGAACCAGGTTTCTGTGACTGCACAAATGTCAGCTTCTTCCAGGGTTAAGAATGCTTGCAATGAGTGCAGTTTCATGTTTAGACTACTAGCATTTAGCAGCATGACCTATAATTTACGTTTTGATGAAATTTTCATGTTGGTAGTTTTGACCTTATGGCATTGCCTAAAAAGGCACTATGGGGGAGACAAGAGCCTTTGCCAGGAGCCTGAAGCCCAAGGGCGACAGATGCAGGTCATCTCTGGCACAGCATCATGGTTTGTCAGTCATGTCATCCCAGGCTGTCAGGTACTGGATCCCCTTGGAATGACACCAGAAATTAAGCCTATTGTTAAACTCAATCATTTTCTGCTTGTATTGAGGCATCATTCTGGGTGACGGTATAATGCTGCTTAAGGTTAGGAACATACCTTCCTGGGACACATATTCAGTGAGCTCGATCATGTCTCTCTTCATATAGTCCAGGGAGGTATGTCTCAAGTCATTCACTCTCACATGGACTATGACAGAGTCACAACAATACCAAGAGACTTGAGTGCATTGGTGATATGGTGGATTCTGGCACCTGACAAACAACTAACAGTGATTTTCTCCTTTTCCAGCTTGAGGAGGGGCACATCTGTTTGTCTCACAATAGTCTCTTATGACTAATATGTTGGGTTTATGTTTAGCCTTAGTGGCTGTGAGACACAGGTGCGTGGACTATGTGTGGTGTGTGGTGTGATGGGCAGTGGAGTTTGCGTGTGTTTATGCCTTGGAGGTCTCTTTTGTTTGGGTATGCTTTTGTTGAGGATTTTCACATATATACAGTGTGTTGTGTAGATGTGGGTGGTGCTTGAGGTGTGGTGTTCGTGTTGCCAACCTTTTCAGTGCCATATATACTGGTTTGTGGGGGAGAGAGCAATAACACTAGGTGCTTGATGTAATTGCATCTCACAAATTGTGTTCCTAGGTGGTAATAGTAGAGGGTTGTCTGTGTACATGAGGCAGTTGCTACACTGTCTCAGGATGCCCATATCAACCAGACTGGCAGGAGAAAATGCAGGAAATTGTCCATCCATATTTGTCAGAAACTGAGGGAGAGAGGCCAGAAAAAGCTAAGAGGGTAAAGGGAGGAAGGTCTAAGAGTAGTACTACTAAGTGATAACACAAGTGCCACTAAGGGACATTTTGTAACTAGAATCCCTCAAAAAGGGTAAAAAAAAACATGCAGCTGAAGCTCTGAATGCAGCAGACCTGTATCTAGACTATGCTACTCAATTTTAAGGTTAAGAACATAATAAAAAACTCACAATGAAGCACAGATTAACCACTTATAGTCAAAAGAACAGCACTCACAGTATGAAAAATACAGTTAAACAGTAACGAAATGCAGTAAAATTCAGTTAAACAGTAATGAATTGCAGTACATAGCAATGAAATATAGTTAATCAGTAGATTGCTTCAAAACAGTAGCTCACAATCACAACAGTAAAAAACAGCACAAATAAATCAGCAATTCAGTAGAATACTGTCATCAATTTAATAAGGCTACCAACACTCAGTAATAAATACTGCAAACTAAATGCAGTTGAACTCCTAAGCACAAGCAACAAAATGAAGTAGGAAGAGGTACATTTTTTTCAGTAGAAAGTGAGGAGAATAAGATAGTTCATGTTTGAGAAGCTAAAGGGGTGGGCCTTAACAAAGTTCTTACTATAAACAGTACAATGAGCTGATGTAAAATGACTGGGGGGAGTGTCCAGTATCAACGTTATACTAGAGGTGGGTAACTCAAAGCTACCAATCTTTAAGACCGCAACAGCAACTGAGCGGGTGAGTGGGATTTAAAAAACAGTTGCACAGATTAAACAGATATGCAGTAAAACAGAAGCGCAGAAAACAGTTGAAAATAAGCACTTATCTTTAAGATTAATTAGTCAATTACATGGGACTGTGATCAATTTTATTGTGTGCCAAATATCATGGTGGTAGTTTTCTCACACTGATACAGAGGTTCATTTGTAGATGTCAGTTTGAGAGCTTGAGTACATCATTTTCTAGCTGTGTTTTGATTGCAATGGGACTATCTGACCTGTAAACTGATATATCATCTATTGATAAAAGAATTAGTAGGTATGGTATGTCAGAAAGGGTTAATTAATGGAGACAGAAAATAAGAGCAAGAATATGATGGAACCTTGGGACATAATTTTGGAGACTGTAGTGTGTAAGTGATATATGAACTATTTTTACTTTTAAGCTGCTGGTGGAAAATGGAAGTTTTTGAACCAATTTTGAAATGCTGACCAATATCTATACTACTGAATGAGCTCAGCAAGAAAGAGAATGGATGACTAAGCTAAAGGCCTTAATGAGGTCTGTGAATATCGAACCAGTCAAGTTACCTTTGCCCATGTTAAGTTGAATGTCATCTGTGAATGTATAAATAGTTGTTATTGTGCTTCTACTTGACCAAAAATCATGTTGGTGATTAAAAAAAGGAATATTTTTTATGTAGCGGTTAGTTTAATATACACAAGTTTTTCAAGAATTTTATCGAGGATGAAGATAGGTCTAAAATCACTAAATGAGCTGGATCTGAGGATATTGGGGAAGGTGATAACAATAGACTGGTTCCATAACTATGGCACTGAAATATTGTGTAATGGAGGTTATAAGAGTACTTCAAGCACTTTCTGAATGAAGGAAACCCCACAGAAGCTGTACTTCTCCAGATACAGCCTATGATCAAAGAAAAAGAAGAAGATCCCACACAAGAATCATTAAGAATAACTCTGAGAACAGTGAAGTCAGTGAAAACAAAAGGTTCAGATGAGGTCATGTCAGATATGGTCAAGTTTTGGGAAAGTTATGATAGAAATAGATCTTGAGGGTATTCATAACAATAGATCTGTGGTGGTGGTGCTGCGGTAGCATTGTCGCCTCACAGTAAGACGCTGTCCAGTTCGATTCTCAGCTAGAGCGACTTCTGCATGTAGACATGCGTGAATGGGCATACCTTCATTGAAGGTTGTGCGTCAGCCTGGCAAGCTGGTACGTAAAAATCAACTGCCAATCATTAGCAGACCGGAGTTCTGCTGTGGCGACCCCTAAGCGGAAAAAGCCGAAAGACACAAACATGGACAGAAAAGCATATCACAGATGCCTGGAGTAAAGGCAATCTAATACCAATGCACAAAAACAAAGTGGACATTCATCAATTGTGGGAAGTAGAGTGGTAGCAAACTCCTGTCACACTGCATTAAAGTAAGTGCTGGAAACAGTGACTAATAAACAAATGTGCAGAGTATCAGGAAGTAAGATGGAAGATAAACAGTTCAGATTCAGATCAGGATGCAGCAAACTGACCTTATTGTTGCAGTGAGGCAGACAGTTAGGAAGAAGCTAAAGATATGGAAAGAATCCAACTGGACATTCCTTGACCTGGAGAAAGCATATGACAAGGTCCCAAGAAAGCTGATTTGAGCAGTCCTGTGATGGTTCAAAGTCTAGGGTACATTGTTAGAATGAGTGCAGACAACATATGTGGACTCAGTGACACAAGTATGAACAGTGTTCAGATTTAGAGATAGTTTTGCATTGAGAGTGAGTGTGCATCTTGACTACATTAGCAAACAGGACAGAAAGAATAGATCAAGAAAGCTGTTATATTCAGGCAATGTGGAATTAAAGACGATTTTGAATGAGAACTTCAGCAAATGACATGGGAATAGAATGTGAAACTCAAGCTATGTGGGATGAAACTGTCTAGACAGTTCTCATGATAGGAAGAAACTGAAACTTGAGAAGGAAAATACAGTGAAACAGGTAAACACTTTCAGGTATCTTGGAGGGGTGGTTAAGGAGAAGAAAAGTCTGAATAAGTAGCTCAAAGCTAGAATCAGAGGGACTGCAGCCAACCGACACAGAGTGTGTGATAGAAGAATACTGAAGGAGCAGAAAAATATGGTCTGTAAAACAGCGGTGTCACTAGTACTACTGTATGGTACAAAAACCTTGCAGTGATGGCAGAGCAGTTGAGGAACCCAGAGGTGATGGAGATGAAGGACCTGGGATGGGTGGCAGGATGCACTATATAGGGCAGACAAAGAAATGCGGATATGAGTGAAGAAGTCAAATTAGCTCCAATTGCATAGATGGAAAAAGAGAACAAATTATGATGGTGTGGGCAAATGTGCAGGAAAAAAGATTTGGGATGGACAGGAAAAAAGGCAAGAGGAAACAAGGGCATTCAGCAAAAAGATGAACAGACTGCATGAGAAATCACCAGCAAATGTCAGGCATGATTGTTGAAGAAGATAGGAGACTGGCATTGAACTGAAAGAGATGGTGACAGTTGATGTGACACCCCAAACTTACTGATGCTATATTAATTGACCTGACAAAAGCTTATGCTGTAGCAGATCACAAATTACTACTAAACCACCTACTTGACATAGGCATTAACCTGGTTGTACAACTATTTTTCTAACAGCCACTTCAGTGTAAACGTCAGTTTGTTCTTCTCACCTTTAGCCAAAATTGAAAGAGAAGTACTACAAGGATTCATCCTTGCTCTCTTCCTCTTCTCCATCTACATAAACAAACTACCATTGGACCTATTTCATTTCACCACTTCTTTATGCTGCTGACATGTTCCTATTTCGATCTAATAAATGATTAATAATTGTTCAGAAAACACTATAGGCTAACTTTCTCACTATTAACACTTGGATCAGCAAAAAAAAAAAAAGAACTTCTCAACTGTTCTAAACCAAAAAGAATGCTCTGTGAAACAAAGTTAAACACTCCTTCACCATTATTAATCTTTGATCACAACATCACTGCACTGGAAAAATGCTCTTCATTTAAGGATGTAGTAATTTGCAAGTCTCATCCCTTAACATTAACCTAAACTTAGAAACACTAGAAAATGATTAACCCACTACTTTTTTTGGTTAACAAAATATCCCGTTCTTTCCAAATACTTCAGAATAGCAATAGTAACAGACAAAGGTATTCTTCTAGACCAAGTAAAGTATGGACTCCCACTAACAGCATATACCTCCAAAAGAAACTGCACAATGATTCAGACAATCACCAATAGACCCTGCAGGATCATCACACACACACATCCCAAAGCATGGGAATCACTGCACAACACTACAAAAAACTGTTCAAACTCCTACACAGCCACTCAAATTTCTTATCTGGGAGCCAAAGGAACCCTCTTCCTACAGCCTCAGGAATCACAGCCCCCCAAGTCCTATGCTACAGGCTCTTAAACCAAACTCTAATTCATAAATCATTGCTTCTCCTTACTAGACCCTAAACTATGGGAATCTATCCCTGCCATTCTCAGACAAATATATCCTTACCCACAATTCTCTGAACAACTAATATATTATCTTCTCAATAACAAATGCAACCACTGTGGACACATTTCCTAACAGAATCTTGCTGTAGTCCATCAGTCTACCTCTTAACAAGCTTGTATGACATCACTTGCAAGTGCAACAGGTTCGCACCATAGACTGTCAGACTGACCTACTGAATGAGCTTCATCTCCACTGTTCTTCTGGCAATATTAGGCATGCACCTTACATTCATGCATCAGGGTTATAATGGAGGTATACAAGTGTTAAGTAAGAATAATAATTTATGTACAAAAACACAAGGGGACTGTAGAAGGAATTATATGCATTTTAGGGAGGTTAGTAAATAGGCTGCATAGGAAAGTAAAGATTAGTAAGGTTTTCCAGATTCTAGCAGGAGTACAATGCTAAGTTTTATAAAGTGATAAAGAAGCAAGGCAGATAGCAACTTTATGACTTTTCTTTTTTGGGGGTGAGATGCATTAGTAAGGGTCAGCAATACAGAATGAATGATTCATACTGTGAACCGGAATTCACCACCAGAACCAACACTCTAATCTAAAAAACACCAACTGAATCGCAAGAGCAAACCAGTCACGGACATACCTCTCAACTGTCCAGATTTTTGCAGTAGATTTTTGCCTCATATTTTTAGTCCGTTTCTCATCAAATTGTGGTTTTCTGGAAAATCAATAGCAAATCATTGAGGATGAACTCAGAAAATAATGGCAGACATCTGAGTTTCATATTTCATATCATTCAGAAAAGTCATGCCAATTGCAAAACCTGTTATTTTCTCAACTTTCTAAGTTTGTGAGAGCAATATTTTAAAAGAGTCCCTATTTATGGGCTTTTGTCCCCCATTATTTGTGGCTTTGTCCAGATTTATTGCTCGAAGAGGTTGAGAGGTATGATCAAGAAGTTTTATTAAACAAGAAATACATCAAGTAAAACATTAAGTGCTTTTGTCCCTGGTCAATGGGACTTCATCAGAATAACAACACGTTCATTATAATATGAAGTCAAAGATTTAATTATTTTTAATAGTTCATTTCTAATAATCTATTTCCAATAGTTCATTAAAATAATTTTTTAATATATTTATATATATATATATTATTGCTGGTAGTTTATATTGTGTTTGATAAGGTATTACTCAGAAAAAGCTTTATTTTGTTCACACTTTGGTTTTGAGTTTAATATTCTAATATTTAACTTAATGAAATAATAGATGCCGCTTGACAATTTGTCAGATTGAGGAATGAGAAATTAGAAAGTAAATGAATTAGAAGAAGAATAGTTATTTATAGGAAGTGCTTTCAATCAAATGAGAAGGGGAGGGGCTCATACTATCAAAGAAATAATGGAGAATATATTGTTACTCTTAGAATGAATGATTCATAAGAGAGATGGATGAAAGGAATCTGTTTAGGTTTAATTGAAGGTATAACTCCTGGGTATTGTCTCTATCTCCTTGATTTTTCTCAAGCAGTTCCTGTAATATTGCCCAACCTAGCTCAGCTACCAACAGAACCAATAATGAATACATCTGTAAGGCATCATATGTTAAGGACAATTAAAAGAAGTAGGTAAACATGATATCAACTCATAGTGCCTTTTCCGTAATTGCTCATCTCCCGCTTCCACAAAAGTATACCTTTTGAAGCTAAAAGTTTTAAATGAGGCTTTTGTTATGACCATAGCAAACAGAATGCAGTATGGCCCCATTCACCTTTGCCATCTGCTTCAGCTGCAGAGGCTCTAAATCATTTAAGAGTGCCTGATTGCAGCAATCAGCTTACTAAAATGTTTATGGTTGAACTGCAGGCCAGGTGCAAAGTAACTCTGAGTGGCCTCATGCTACCTCCTGTCAATGAACAATTGATTAATCAACAAATAAAATATAAATAGGTAGTAATGACACTGTGCAACTCCAAAACACACATTAATATAAAAGGTAACACCATAACAAAAAAAGGGTGACAGCGCAGTACACACTAGTGTGAAATTCTAAATATACGATAATGCAAATGTTCTGTATTAATGCATACACTGAAATGTTGACCATGATCTCACAGTTAGAAATGTCTGTGGTAAAAATAGTAAACGTAATGAACACATTTAAATGGTTAAAAAATGTAATACATGATGTAGCGATGAATATTTCCTATACTCCTAATAAACATAATGGACAAGAAAGTGGTTCTCTGAAATGTGAAATCGTTTGAACATGCAGTAATTAAAAATGCAGTTATATTCATAACGGGTTAATGAATTATAAGTCGCATAGCATTTTCACTGTGCTCATTTGGGGATGATTGTATGCTTCAAAATGCATAGCAATTAGACTCCGAGAGAAGATTAGCAGGGAACTCAAAAATCACTTATTTAAAATAATTTTTATGTAAGAATAATCGATCACTAATATGATGCACAGAATAATACTGACTGTGGAATAAATTTTGCAGGGTTTACCCAAAAAGTGCTCCAAAAATTAAAAAAATACTGAATAGTTAAGATATATGTGTTTTGCCATTATGTAAAATAGTGACTGTGAACTAAATAAATAACTTCGGTAAGCACATTTTAAGCCCTTATTCTTACAGATTGGGGCCCCAATCTGAAAGAATAAGGGCTTAAAATGTGCTTACCGAAGTTATTTATGCTGCAGTGGTATGGCGGTAGCATTGTTACCTCACAGCAACAGGTTCTCCCGTTCGATTCTCGGCTTGGCTTGGAAGTGCCTTCTGTGTGGAGTCTACATGTCCTCCCCGCGGTTGGGTAGCATTCGAAAGACATGCGTACGTAAATGGGCATGCCTTCGTTGAAGGTTGGGCATCGAGCTGGCACCTCGGCATTTCGTACAAATCTACTGCCAATCATTAGCGGACCGGTGTTCCGCTGTAGCGACCCCTTACCAGGAAAAAGCCGAAAGACAAACAACAACATTCTTACAGATTGGGGCCCCAAAGTTATGCTCTGGTATTTGCTCTCATAATTCACAGGGGATAAAGCTTAATTACTTTCTGAATTAAAATATTTTAAGCTTTCGATTGCAGCGCTTCACTTTTACTAAATAACACCAGTGGTCTTCATGTTTAACTGCTAGTTGTTTTTCCACAGGTTGGCATGTCTTCACACAATTGTCACTCTGGGGTCATATTCATTTTTTTTTTTTTGTGGTGGTGAAGTGGTAAATGACAAATAGGACACATAAAATCTGGATGTCCTATTAAGGAATCAATGCATTCATTTTCTGTACCTGGATCAATGTCATGGTAAAATATTACAATAAGCAAGCACTTTTATGTTCCATAGCTGCATAACAGTATGTTGTATAACACTCTTTCTGTTTGTATTAGAGTTATGTTCACCTCTGTATTGTAACAGCTTTAACCTTAAATTTGGATGTCTGATACTTCTAAACTTGGGTAACCCAAAACTGTGCATCACTTTACAATAAGTATATGTATGTGTGTATGTGAGCACATTAAGAGAGATCAATGTTTCTGTGAGCCTTACTCAGGTTAAGTACACATAAAAGAATGGTAGGTGGCAGTATTGAGACACTTATTCAATAGTGTTCTGGGCTGCATGATCCGAAGTGGGTATTCCTTTAACTGCGAAATAGCACAAGCCTAACTAAGAACAGAAGGCATTTTATCAGATTTGAAGACAGTCCAGTCTCTTCAGGAGTACTGCAGCAACAAATAAACATTCACAAAACAATGCCTATGTTATACTCACCACATATTAGAAGTACCATTTTTGTTATTATGGAGAGTATTTTCTGGCCTATTTGAACTATTTAGCTACAGTGAAGTCATTAGCTGCAGCATGGGCCTGACTCCCAGTAACTGAGGGTTTGTTTTCTGAAAGAAAAAAATTAGCTGAAGCCATTCCTGACATGAGGAAGAAACTTGATCCAGTATGTTTTGCAGTTTCACTCACACATGCATCTGTTTTCGATTTGTAGCTTTCTTAACCCAAGTTTCTACTGCACAAGAGAAACTTATTTCACTGAGCCTGATTCTTACTGGGGCCTAGGTTTAAACCAAATCTGTATAGGAAGATAATGGAACTGTATGCATCTGCTGTTGTAATGCTGGGTACTACTACTGCCATTTCAGTGTATATTATACTGACTGTACTATCGTAATGTTGAGCACTACTACTACCATTTCAGTGTATATTATACTGACTGCACTGTTGTAATGTTGTGCACTACTACTGCCATTTCAGTGTATATTATACTGACTACAATTGAAATGTCATGTACTACTAGTGCCATTTCAGTGTATATTTTACTGACTGTACTACTGAAATGTCGTGTACTACTAGTGTCATTGCAGTGCAGTGTATATTATACTGACTGTACTATTGTAAAGCCGTGTACTACTACTGAAATTTCAGTGTATATTATACTGATTGTAATGTTCTAATGCTGTGTACTACTACTGCCATTTCAGTGTATACTATACTGACTGTACTATTGTAATGTTGTGTACTACTTACTGGTGCAATTTCAGTCTACATTATACTGACTGTACTATTATAATGCTGTGCACTACTACTGCCATTTCGTGTGTATTATACTGACTGTACTATTGTAATGTTGTGTACTACTACTGCCATTTCAGTGTATATTATACTGACTCTACTATTGTAATGCCGTGTACTACTAGTACCATTTCACTGAATATTATACTGAATGTACTATTGTAATGTTGTGTACTACTAGTGCCATTTCAGTATATATTATAGCGACTGTATTATTGTAATGTTGTGCAATACTACTGACATTTCAGTGTATATTATACTGACTGCACTATTATAATACTGTGCACTTCTACTGCCATTTCAATGTATATTATACTGACTATAAAATTTTAATGTTGTGTACTACTAATGCCATTTCAGTGTGTATTATACTGACTGTACTTTTGTAATGTTGTTTAGTACTAGTGCCATTTCAGTGTGTATTATATTGACTGTACTACTGAATGTTTTGTACGACTGGTGCAATTTTGGTGTATATTATACTGACTGTACTACTGTAATGTGCACTGCTAGTGGCATTTCAGTATATATAATACTGACTGTACTATTGTAATGTCATGCACACCTAATGCTATTTCAGTCTATATTATACTGACTGTACTATTGTAATGTTGTGGACTATTTCAGTGTATATTATATTGACTGTACTACTGAAATGTCATGTACTACTAGTATCATTTCAGTGTATATTATACTGACTGTACTATATACTGACTGTACTATTGTAATGCTGTGTACTACTACTGCCATTTCAGTGTATATTATACTGACTCAGCTACTGTAATGCCATGTACTGCTAATGCCATTTCAGTGTATATTATACTGACTGTAATGTTGTGTACTACTACTACTGCCATGTCAGTGTATATTATACTGACTGTACTGCTGTAATAATGTGTACTACTACTGCCATTTCAGTGCATATTATACTGACTGTACTATTGTAATGTTGTGTACTACTTACTGTTGACATTTCAGTGTATATTATACTGACTGTTGTTGGGTCTTTCGGCTTTTCCCAGTTAGGGGTTGCCACAGTGGAACTCCGGTTTGCTAATGATTGGCAGTAGGTTTTTATGTGCCGAGTTGCCAGCTCTGACGCACAACCTTCAACGAAGGTACGCCCATTCACGCATATCTCCACACAGAAGATGCTCTAGCTGAGAATCGAATGGGACAACGTCTTACTGTAAAGCGACAACACTACCGCAGCACCACCACCGCAGTGTACTATTGTATTATACTGACTGTAATATTGTAATGTTGTGTACTACTACTGCCATTTCAGTGTATATTATACTGACTGTACTATTGTAATGTTGTGTTCTACTAGTGCCATTTCAGTATATACTATACTCACTGTACTAGTGTAATGTGTACTACTAGTGCCATTTCAGTGTGTATTATACTTACAATAATATTGAAATGTGTACTACTAGTGCATTTCAGTGTATATTATACTGACTGTACAATAGTATTATACTGACTGTAATATTGTAATGTGTACTACTACTGTCATTTCTGTGTATATTATACTGACTGCACTATCATAATGTTGTGTACTGCCACTGCCATGTCAGTGTATATTATACTGACTGTAATATTGTAATGTTGTATACTACTAGTTCCATTTCAGTGTATTTTATACTGACTGTACTATTGTAATGTTGTGTACCGCTAGTGCCATTTCAGTGTATCTTATACTGACTGTACTATTGTAATGTTGTGGACTACTAGTGCCATTTCAGTGTATATTATATTGACTGCAATATTGAAATGTTGTGTACTACTAGTGCCATCTCAGTGTATATTATACTGACTGCACTATTGAAATGTTGCCTACTACTAGAGCCATCCCAGTGTATATGATAGACTGTACTAATGTAATGTTGTGTACTACTAGTGCCATTTCAGTGCATATTATACTGACTGTACTATTGTAATATTGTGTACTACTGGTGCCATTTCAGTCTATATTATCCTGACTGTACTATTGTAATGTTGTGTACTACTAAAGCCATTTCAGTGTATATTATACTGACTGTACTATTGTAATGTTGTGTACTACTAATGCCATTTCAGTGCATATTATATTGACTGTATTATTGTAATGTTGTGTACTATTACTACTGCCATTTCAGTGTATATTATACTGACTGTACTACTGTAATGTTGTGTGCTACTAATGCCATTTCAGTGTATATTATACTGACTTTACTATTGTGATGTTGTGTACTAATAGTGATATTTCGGTGTATATTATACTGAATGTACTACTGTAATGTCGTATACTACTAGAACCATTTCAATGTATATTATACTGACTGTACTATGATAATGCTGTGCACTACTACTGACATTTCGTGTGCATTATCCTGACTGTACTATTCTAATCTTGTGTACTACCCCTGCCATATGAGTGTATATTATACTGACTGTACTATTGTAAAGTTGTAGACTACTACTGCCCTTTCAGTGTATATTATACTGACTGTACTATTGTAATGTTCTGTACTACTACTGCCATTTCAGTGTATATTATACTGACTGTACTATTGTAAAGTTGTAGACTACTACTGCCCTTTCAGTGTATATTATACTGACTGTACTATTGTAATGTTCTGTACTACTACTGCCATTTCAGTGTATATTATACTGACTGTACTATTGTAAAGTTGTAGACTACTACTGCCCTTTCAGTGTATATTATACTGACTGTACTATTGTAATATTCTGTACTACTACTGCCATTTCAGTGTATATTATACTGACTGTACTTTTGTAATGTTGTGTACTGCTAATGCCATTTCAGTGTATGTTATACTGACTGCCCAGTTATAATGTTATGTTACACTTGTCCCATTTCGGTGTATATTATACTGACTGCACTATTGTATTATACTGACTGTACTATTGTAATCTTATGTACTACTAGTGCCATTTCACTGTATGTTATACTAACTGCATTATTGTAATGTTGTGTACTACAACTGCCATTTCACTGTATATTATACTGACTGCACTATTTAAATGTTGTGTACTACTAGTGCCATCTCAGTGTATATTATACTTACTGCACTATTGAAATGTTGTGTACTACTAGTGCCGTTTCAGTGTGTATTATACTGACTGTACTATTGTAATGTTTTGTACTACTAGTGCAATATCAGTGTATATTATACAGACTACTACTGTAATGTTGTGCACTACTTGTTGCATTTTAGTGTACTATTGTAATGTTGTGGACTACTAATGCCATTTCAGTGTATATTATACTGACTGCACTATTGTATTATAGTGACTGTTATATTGTAATGTTGTGTACTACTAGTGCCATTTCAGTGTGTATTATCCTGACTGTACTATTGTAATGTTGTGTACTACTATTTCCATTTCAATGTATATTATACTGACTGTGTTATTGTAATGCTATGTACTACTAGTGCCATTTCAATGTATGTTACACTGACTGCGCTATTGTAATGTTGTTTTCTACTAGTGCCATTTCAGTGTGTATTATACTAACTTTACTCTTATAATGTTGTGTACTACTACTGCCATTCCAGTGTGTATTATACTTACTGTAATACTGTAATGTTGTGTACTACCACTACTGTCATTTCTGTGTATATTGTATTGACTGCACACTCATAATGTTGTGCACTGTGAGTGCCATTTCAGTCTATATTATACTGGCTCTTTATTGTAATGTATTCTACTAGTGCCATTTCAGTGTATATTATACTGACTATACTATTGTAATGTTGTGTACTACTAGTTCCATTTCAGTGTATATTATAAGGACTGTACTACTGAAATGTCGTACTATGAGTGCCATGTCAGTCTATATTATATTAATTGTACTATTTTAATATTGTGCAGTACTGGTACCATTTCAGTCTATATTATACTGACTGAACTATGATAATGCTATGCACTACTACTGCCATTTTGTGTGTATTATCCTGACTGTACTATTCTAATGTTGTGTACTACCACTGCCATTTCAGTGTATATTATACTGACTGTACTATTGTAATGTTGTCGACTACTACTGCCCCCTCAGTGTATATTACACTGACTGTACTATTGTAATGTTGTGTACTACTACTTCCATTTCAATGTATATTATACTGACTGTACTATTGTAATGTTGTGTACTACTACTGCCATTTCAGTGTATGTTATACTGACTGTACTATAGTATTATACTGACTGTGATATTGTAATGTTATTATACTGACTGTACTACTGTAATTTTGTGTACTATTAGTGCCATTTGAGTGTATATTATACTGACTATACTATTGTAATGTTGTGTACTACAAGTACCATTTCAGTGCATGTTATACTGACTGCACTATTTTAATGTTGTGTTCTACTGGTGCAATTTCCATGAATATTATACAAACTGTGCTATTGTAATATTGTATACTACTACTGCCATTTCAGTGTATGTTATACTGGCTGTACTACTGAAATGTCATGTTTAAGTAGTGCCATTTCAGTGTATATTATACTGACTATATTGTAGTGTTGTATACTACTACTGCCATTTCAGTGTTTATTATGACTCTACTATTGTAATGCCATGTACTTCTAATGCCATTTCAGTGTATAAAACAAAAAAATGACTGTAACACTGTTAGGGGTGGAAAACCTTTGTGCCTACACACAAAGTGAGTTTATTCCAGTTGGTATGGTAGCCGGTAATAAGAACCAAGGTGGTATACAGTCCACGTAATGTCCGTGTTAGAATATAGTCTTGTAATTACTCACAGACAAAATGTTGTACAAATAAGAAAAGTAGTAAGACCTGACCTGGGTTTCAGTGAAGAAACGATAAAAATAAATCCATATGTACGTTTATGCACTTCAGTAAATTCTTGTACAAAAAACCAGCTCTGGTAGCAGTGTAGTTGCTGATCGATCCTGTAAACGTAAACACACTAGAGCTGGAACAGAAAAAACTGCTAAGATGTTGTCCACACAGTTGGTGAAGTTATCCGTGACAAAATGCAGTAATAAGTAACTGAATGCGGTCCAGTGAAGTGTCTGCCCAAAGCAATAGCTGTAGGTAGATGAACGAGCCAAGTCCGCCCAAGTTGTAGTTCAAAAATACCAGTTACTGAAAGCAATTCAGCGGGCTGTCCGCCCTGAGTTGTAGTGATGTACAAAATACCGGGCTTAATCCGCCCAAGGTGAGCCACAAAAGCTGCAAAGTTCTCTACAAACCCAGTCCGGTTAAGTAAATGTCGTGGAAAGATACCAGTCACTGAAGGCAGCTTAGCGGGCTGTCTGCCCTAGGCTGTAGATATGTACAAGCTGCCGAACTTGGTCCGCTTCAAAGTGAGCCACAAAAAAAACTGCAAAGTTCTTTACAAGCACAGCCGGGTTGAATAAATAACGTGGACCAGAGTAAAATCCAAGAGGTTGGTTGTCTTAGTCCACAAGGCACAGGAGCAAGCTAGGCGCAATGTTGTGAAACGCAGACCAGCGTTTTTCGTTCAGATGTGTATCTGAACTTCTTCAGACAAAACGCTGACTAGTTCGTCAGTTAAGATTTAAATACATCAGTAAAATCATGTGATTTAAATTAATTAAAGCATTTAACATTACAGTGTTCCTACATTTGCTGTTATGAATGTATTTCAATATTTAACATTATAAGGTTTAAGTATTATCCAGCAGCCTACCCTAATAGAAGTATTGGACTTTAAATTTTATTAATTTTAATATATAATAAAACATTTTTTATAAAAGATATAAAACTTTATTATTTAGAATTTAAAACCATCTTATTTCCTTAACCATGTTTTGATGGTAAAAGTGTATTCAAAACATATTTAAAGACTATACACAAAAAATATTAAAATTATTTGTAGTATCAAATGTATAATTATGTTAAAACTAATACATGGCTTAAACATTATATAGAGTGGGTTCTCTATATTGATATATTATTATTTTATTAATTTTTTATTTTATATTTTATTAGATAGACAGACAATTCATAGTGGACAAGTTATAGTGTTATGACTTATTACTTTTAATATCTATAAATTAAATTCTAAGAATGTACAATTTTATATATTAATAGTTGCAAAAAAATATAATTTTTTAAAAAATATAATTTTTTAAAAAATATAATTTTTTAAAAACAATGTTTATATTATGTTTAATTATACAATGGATATATAATGTTTGGTTATATCTACCTAAAGTTTTTTCTATAAGGGTTTTTTTTTAAAAAAATCCATGTCCCATTTTAAATAAATTAAAATCTTCCATTCATCTCAACAAGTTTTTCATTTTTAAGACACAAGCAATAGAGCAAAATTCGTTAAGTCCTGGTTCTCTATATGCTGCCAGGCGTAGTTGCCATGTCAGTTCATGTTTTTCTAATTCTAATTTTAAAAAAGTGTCGGTGATATAATCACATTGGTTAGTTTTGTTTAAAATTTGGTTAATTACCATAAATTTAAAACTATGAGTTGTATTGGAATTACAATGTCTGGCTAAGGCATTTTCCTCTTTGTTCTTTCTGATTGCATATGTATGTTCATAGATTCTATCCCTTAGACGTCTATCTGTTTTTCCAATATAAAAACATTCACATTGTGTACATCGAGCAAGATAGACAATAGCTTTAGAGTTACAATCATATGAACCATGAACATAGAATTTATTTCTTCTTATAATAAACATTTCTGACTCATCAATGTAACAACAGTATCTGCATGCTCCACATTTAACGAATTTTGCTCTATTGCTTGTGTCTTAAAAATTAAAAACTTGTTGAGATGAATGGAAGATTTTAATTTATTTAAAATGGGACATGGATTTTTTTAAAAAAAACCCTTATAGAAAAAACTTTAGGTAGATATAACCAAACATTATATATCCATTGTATAATTAAACATAATATAAACATTGTTTTTAAAAAATTATATTTTTTAAAAAATTATATTTTTTAAAAAATTATATTTTTTTGCAACTATTAATATATAAAATTGTACATTCTTAGAATTTAATTTATAGATATTAAAAGTAATAAGTCATAACACTATAACTTGTCCACTATGAATTGTCTGTCTATCTAATAAAATATAAAATAAAAAAATAATAAAATAATAATATATCAATATAGAGAACCCACTCTATATAATTTTTAAGCCATGTATTAGTTTTAACATTATTACACATTTAATACTATTAATAATTTTAATATTTTTTTTGGGTATAGTTTTTAAATATGTTTTGAATACACTTTTACAATCAAAACATGTTTAAGGAAGTAAGATGGTTTTAAAATCTAAATAATAAAGTTTTATATCTTTTATAAAAAAATTTTTATTATATATTAAAATTAATAAAATTTAAAGTCCAATACTTCTATTAGGGTAGGCTGCTGGATAATACTTAAACCTTATAATGTTAAATATTGAAATACATTCATAACAGCAAATGTAGGAACACTGTAATGTTAAATGCTTTAATTAATTTAAATCACATGATTTTACTGATGTATTTAAATCTTAACTGACGAACTAGTCAGCGTTTTGTCTGAAGAAGTTCAGATACACATCTGAACGAAAAACGCTGGTCTGCGTTTCACAACATTGCGCCTAGCTTGCTCCTGTGCCTTGTGTACTAAGACAACCAACCTCTTGGATTTTACTCTGGTCCATGTTATTTATTCAACCTGGCTGTGCTTGTAAAGAACTTTGCAGTTTTTTTTGTGGCTCACTTTGAAGCGGACCAAGTTCAGCAGCTTGTACATATCTACAGCCTAGGGCAGACAGCCCGCTAAGCTGCCTTCAGTGACTGGTATCTTTCCACGCCATTTATTTAACCGGACTGGGTTTGTAGAGAACTTTGCAGCTTTTGTGGCTCACCTTGGGCGGATTAAGCCCGGTATTTTGTACATCACTACAACTCAGGGCGGACAGCCCGCTGACTTGCTTTCAGTAACTGGTATTTTTTGAGCTACAACTTGGGCGGACTTGGCTCGTTCGTCTACCTACAGCTATTGCTTTGGGCAGACACTTTACTGGACCGCATTCAGTTACTTATTACTGCATTTTGTCACGGATAACTTCACCAACTGTGTGGACAACATCTTAGCAGTTTTTTCTGTTCCAGCTCTAGTGTGTTTACGTTTACAGGATCGATCAGCAACTACACTGCTACCAGAGCTGTTTTTTTGTACAAGAATTTACTGAAGTGCATAAACGTACATATGGATTTATTTTTATCGTTTCTTCACTGAAACCCAGGTCAGGTCTTACTACTTTTCTTATTTGTACAACATTTTGTCTGTGAGTAATTACAAGACTATATTCTAACACGGACATTACGTGGATTGTATACCACCTTGGTTCTTATTACCGGCTACCATACCAACTGGAATAAACTCACTTTGTGTGTAGGCACAAAGGTTTTCCACCCCTAACAGTGTTACAGTCATTTTTTGTTTTTTGTTTTTTGCCATTTCAGTGTATATTATACCGACTGTAATGTTGTAATGTTGTGTACTACTACTGCCATTTCAGACTGTATTATACTGACTGTACTATTATAATGTTGTGCACTACTACTGCCATTTTTTGTGTATTATCCTGACTGTACTATTGTAATGATGTGTACTACGTCTGCCATTTCAGTGTATATTATACTGATTCTTCTATTGTAAAACAGAGTACTACTAGTGCCATTTCACTGACTATTATACTGACTGTACTACTGAAATGTTGTGTACTACTAGTGCCATTTCAGGGTAAATTATACTGACTGTATTATTGTAATGTCATGTAATACTATTAACATTTCAGTGTATATTATACTGACTGCACTTTTATAATGCTGTGCACTACTACTACCATTTTGTGTATATCATCCTGACTGTACTACTGTAATGTTGTGTACTACTACTGCCATTTCAGAGTATATTATACTGACTCTACTATTGTAATGCCATGTACTACTAGTACTATTTCACTGAATATTGTACTGATTGTGATATTGTAATGTTGTGTACTACTAGTGCCATTTCAGTGTATATTATACTGACTGCACTATTATAATGCTGTGCACTTCTGTTGCCATTTCAGTGTATACTATACTGACTATAAAATTTTAATGTTGTGTACTACTAGTGACATTTCAGTGTGTATTATACTGACTGTACTATTGTAATATTGTTTACTGTTAGTGCCATTTCAGTGTGTATTATTTTGACCGTACTTTTGTAATGTTTTGTACTACTAGTGCAATTTCAGTGTGTATTATACAGACTGTTCTTTTGTAATGTGTGCTACTAGTGCAATTTCAGTGTATATTATACTGACTGTACTACAGTAATGTAGTGCACTACTAGTGGCATTTCAGTGTATATTATACTAGCTGTACTATTGTAATGTCGTGTACACCTAGTACCATTTCAGTGTATATTATACTAACTGTACTTTTGTAATGTTGTGGACTACTAGTGCCATTTCAGTGTATATTATACTTATTGCACTATTGTATTATAGTGACTGTAATATTGTAATGTTGTGTACTACTAGTGCCATTTCAATGTGTATTATCCTGACTGTACTGTTGTAATGTTGAGTACTACTAGTGCCATTTCAGTGTATATTATACTGACTGTAATATTGTATTGTTGTGGACTACTGCTGCCATTTTAGTGAATATTATACTGACTGTATTATTGTAATTCTAAGCACTAGTGCCATTTCAATGTATGTTACACTGACTACACTATTATAATGTTGTGTACTACTAGTGTCATTTCAGTGTGTATTATACTAACTGTACTGTTATAATGTTGTGTACAACTACTGCCATTTCAGTGTGTATTACACTGACTGGAATACTGTAATGTGTACTACTAAGGCCATTTCAGAGTATATTATACTGACTGTATTGTATTATATACTGACTGTAATATTGTAATGTTGTGTACTACTACTGCCATTTCAGTGTATATTATACTGACTGCACTATTGAAATTTTGTATACTACTAGTGCCATCTCAGTTTGTATTGTACTGACTACACTATTGAAATGTTGTGTACTACTAGTGCCAGCTCAGTGTATATTATACTGACTGTACTATTGTAATGTTGTGTACTTCTAATGCCATCTCAGTGTATATTATACTGACTGTACTTTTGTAATGTTGTGTACTACTAGTAACATTTCAGGGTATATTATCATGACTGTACTATTGTAATGTTTTGTACTACTAGTGCTATTTCAGTGTATATTATACTGACTGTACTATTGTAATGTTGTGTACTAATGGGGCCATTTCAGTCTGTATTATACTGACTCTACTATTGTAATACTGTGCACTACTACTGCCATTTCAGTGTATATTATACTGACTGTACTACTGTAATGTTGCATACTACTAATGCCATTTCCATGTGTATTATACTGACTGTATTATTGTAATGTTGTGTACTACTTCTACTGCCTTTTCAGTGCATATCATACTGACTGCACTACTGAAACATTGTGTACTACTAGTGCCATTTCAGTGTATATTATACTGACTCTAATATTGTATTGCTTTATACTACTAATGCCATTTCAGTACGTATTATACTGACTGTATTATTGTAATGTTGTGTACTACTACTACTACTACTACTACTACTACTGCCTTTTCAGTGTATATTATACTTACTGCACTATTGAAACATTGTTTACTACTAGTGCCATTTCAGTGTATATCATACTGACTCTACTATTGTAATGTTGTGTACTACTAGTGCCATTTCAGAGTATATTATACTGACTGTACTATTGAAATGTTGTGTACTAGTTCCATTTCAGTGTATATTATATGGACTGTACCATTGAAATGTCATGTACTACGAGTGCCATGTCAGTGTATATTATACTAACTGTACTATTTTAATGTTGTGCAGTACTGGTACCATTTCAGTCTATATTATACTGACTCTACTATGATAATGCTAAGCACTACTACTGCCATTTTGTGTGTATTATCTTCACTGTACTATTCTAATGTTGTGCACTACCACTGCCATTTCAGTGTATATTATACTGACTGTACTATTGTAATGTTGTTGACTACTACTGCCTTTTCAGTGTATATTATACTGACTGTACTATTAGGTTCATAGGTTCATAGGTTTATACTAGGCTATCTGCCCTAAGGCATTTATAAGCCTAGCCCAAATTTTTGTGGCTTACGCCACCCCTTATATGAAAAAATACTGTGCCCATTAGTTTGTTGTGCCTCTGTCCAGCAGTGACACAGAGATGATTCCCGGGGTAAACCTACGATCTCCCATCCACAGGTCTAGATTTCTCTTGAACAAAGTCAGCGAGGTGCTCTGCCTCACATGGACCGGGATTTTATTCCACAGCATAGGGAGTCTCTGAGTGATAAATCTATCCCTCCAGCACGTCCTGTTTATATCCATGCTAAGGTTTAAGTCGCTTGCTCTAGTGGTTTTGGTGGATTTGGATTTTTTGAGGTGGAGCATGTCCATTAATTCCGGGTTGGACATGGCCTTGTATGTCAGGCACATGTCACCTCTGAGCAGACGGTATGCGACTGAATAGAGCTGGAGTTTCTTCAATCTGGCAGCATATGACAGATTTTGGAGTCCCTTTATCCATTTGGTGAGGAACTTTTGGGGTCTCTCCAATTGCTGCAGATGTCGGGTGAGATACATCCCGAATGGGGCATTGTACTCGATCATTGGTCTGATAAGTGAAGAGTACAGGGAACAATGACCTCACTAGATCTGGATGTGAATCCTTCATGATCAGGTGGCAATGTAGAAGGTCTTTCTAACCACTTTAGCAACGTGAGTGTCAAAAGAAAGGCCACTGTCAACCTGGGTCCCCAGGTCCCTGATAACCTCTTCTGTGCTTAGTGGATTGCCACCTATATGGTAGCTTGGGGTTACCATGTTTTCCCGAAGGGTATGACTATACATTTTTTGGCGTTTAACTTCAGGCCATGGCTCTGGCACCAGCTATCTGTTTCCGTGAGTCACTTCTGAAGGATATCCGTGTCCGATGCACTTTCCACTATGGCGCCCAGTTTGCAGTCGTCTGCAAACTTTGTCAGCCAAAGTCCTCCCATGTTGGCCTGTACTTCTGAGAAGTAGATGCCAAACAATAGGGGGCCAAGGACCGAGCCCTGTGGGACACCACTTGTGGCTGGCTTGGAGTCTGACACAGTGCCAGCAACTCTAACCCTGTGGGTTCTGTCCTTAAGCCAGTTTGCAACCCATCTTGTGACATATGGGTTTACATTTAAGCTGGTAAGGTTTTCTACAATACCCGAGTGGGGTATTGTGTCAAAAGCCTTTGCAAGGTCAAGGTAGGCTGTATGGACTGCCTTTCCCTCATCAATGGCCTTGGTGACTGTTTCGAAGAAGTCGACCAAGTTCAAAAGGCATGATCTTCCCTTGACAAAGCCAAACTGGGTCGGGTCCAATGTCTGCAAGTCCCCTATATCTTTGTTTATGAGCTCCATTATGATCCTCTCCATAGCTTTGCAGACTAGACTTGTTAAGCTTATGGGCGGTAATTACCAGGGTCCGTGAGGCGCCGCCTTTGTGGAGTGGGACCACAGTTGCCGACGCCACTCCTTGGGCACATATCCTGTGGTAAGGCTGAGATTAAACAGCTGCCTTATGTGCGGGTTTAATTCCTCATTTAGCTCGTGTAGCACACAGCCGGGACACCATCCAGTCCCATTGATGCTGTGTTTTTAGCTTTAGAGAGCAGCTTTCACCTGCATTTGAGATGTCCGGGAGGCTACACTCGGCTGGGATAGTTATCTCTCCTTTAGGGGAGAGGGGTGAAGTTTGCACTGAACCTGTCTGCCAGTATGTTGGCAATGTCTGTGGGTTCAGTGATTTTTGTATCATTTTGAACTAATTCTGAGCATATCTGGGAGTTTCCACCCAGGTTCCTAACATAGCTGAAAAGGCCTTATGATTGTCCTTTGTATCCATGGCAATTTTTCTCTCAAAATTGGCCTTAGTTGATTTTATGAGTGCTCGTATTTTTTACTAATAATGATCAGGGTGACTTCCCTTTTATGGATTTTGTTCTATCATGTAATAGCTTTCTCCTCTTATTGTAAAGTTTGTTAATGGCTGGGGTCCACCAGACTGGACGTTTGCCCTTTGTGGAAAGAGTCTTGGTTTTATTTGGGATTGCCTGATCCATGCAGTCCTGGAGGTGTTCATAGAAGGCATTTGTAAGGGCTTCCGCAGCTTGGGTTGTGGTTTCCTCTGGCTCAGGGGCCTTGAAGGATACCACACCAGTCTTGAGTAGTGTGAAGTTTGCTTTAGAGAAGTTCTTCACTATGGTCTTTTGTTTGGGGTAGGGGGGATGTGGATTTCCAGTGAGATTAGTTTATGATCAGATCTCACCAATGAGGATATACTTCCGGTGTGGAGCATTTTGTCCCCATGTTTGTGACAATGAGATCTAGTATATTTTCTCCTCTCGTGGGAACAGTGACTAGCTGCTCCATGGCATTTGAATTTATGAACTCCAGGAACCGTTGGGCTAGAAAGTTAGGGCTTGAGTAATGTTCCCAGTCTATATTCGGGTAGTTGAAGTCACCCAATATGATGGTGTTTGGAGATACATTTATACCCTCCAGTGTCTTCAGGAAGGCTGTGTGGGGTTCCTGAGTTTAAGAGGGTGGCCTGTAGCATGCTACAATTTGTAGAGCAGTTTTGCCTATGGTTAGTTGCACCTGGATGGTTTCCGAAGCTTCATGCGTTGCCACCAACCTGGAGGTGTGGGTATCCTTTATGAATATGGATACACCCCGTCCTTTTGTGGTGTGGTCCGGGTTTTGGGGCCGGAACGCATGATATGAGGTAAAACCTAATAGTGCCGGGGTGCTCTCAGGAGCCTTGAACCAGGTTTCAGTTACAGCACAGACATCGATGTTCTCCATACTGAGAAGGGCCTCGAGTGCGTGCATTGTGAGATTTAGACTTCTGGCATTGAGCAGCATTACCCTCAGTTTCTTCCCATTTTTGTTTTCTAGGGTGGTAGGTTTAGAATTTGAGCCTTGCCTAAAAAAGGCACTATGGGGGTGGCAAGAGCCTTAGCCAATATCCGGAATTGTAATGTCATGTGCTACTAGTGGCATTTCAGTGTATGTTATACTGACTGTACTATTGTATTACACTGACTGTAATATTGTAATGCTGTGTACTACTACTGCCTCTTCAGTGTATATTATACTGACAGTACTATTGTAATGTTGTGTACTGCTAGTGCCATTTCAGTGTATGTTATACTGACTGCCCAATTATAATGTTATTTACTACTTGTCCCATTTGAGTGTATATTATACTGACTGTACTATTGTATTATACTAACTGTGCTATTCTAATGTTGTGTACTACTAGTGCCATTTAAGTGTATGTTATACTGACTGCACTATTGTTATGTTGTGTATGGTTAATGCCATTTCAGTGTATATTATATTGACTGTGCTATATTATATACTGATTGTAATATTGTAATCTGTACTAGTACTGCCATTTCAGTGTATATTATAGTGACTGTACTATTGAATTACAATGACTGTAATATTCTAATGTTGTGCACTACTACTGCCATTTCAGTGTATGTTACACTGACTGCACTATTCTAATGTTGTGTACTACTAGTTCCATTTCAGTGTATATTATACTGAATGTAATTATTGTAATGTTGTGTGCTACTAGTGCCATTTCAGTGTATATTATACTGAATGTAATTATTGTAATGTTGTGTGCTACTAGTGCCATTTCAGTGTATATTTTACTGACTGTACTATTGTATTATGCTGACTGTAATATTATAATGTTGTGCACTACTACTGCCATTTCAGTGTATATTATACTGACTGTACTACTGTAATGCTGTGTACTACTTGTGCCATTTGACTGTATATTATACTGACTATACTATTATAATGTGTACTACTAGTGCAATTTCAGTTAATATTATACAGACTGTGCTATGGTAATATTGTATACTACTACTGTTGATTCAGTGTATGTTATACTGGCTGTACTATTGAAATGTCATGTTCTAGTAGTGTCATTTCAGTGTATATTATACTGACTGTACTATTGTAGCGCCGTTTACTACTACTGCAATTTCAGTGATTATTATAATGACTCTACTAATGTAATGCCGTGTACTACTAATGGCATTTCAGTATATATTACACTGACTGAAATATTGTCATGTTGTGTACTGCTACTGCCATTTCAGTGTATATTATACTGACTGTACTCTTAGGCTATTGTATAAACTGAAACATTTACTCTGTGTAATTATTTCTTGGCTAGTGGGGGCTGGTTCTTTTGTGTTCTTGTAAAAAAAAAGTTGTTGTTCTGGTCTTGCCCTAACTTTGGTAGGGTCTCTGTCTTTGCACACAGTGCAGGCTGGAGAAGTTGTTTGACCGCAACTGAGCTACAAAATATAAGTATCTTTTGATTATTTTTACAGATTACTGTTTTTATAATTTAATATATATAAAGCACTTTGTCTATTCAGAATCTTCACAAATCCTTATCTGTTTAAAAACTTTCATTCGACTCTGTGGTGCTTTCTTAGGCTATTTCGTCACACCCTCCCTCCCTGTTGGGTGTCTTGCTCTTATACTTGGTGGCTTTGCAGTTGCCCGCCCCTACTGTGACACACCTCCCAGTCTAGTGTCATTAGCTCATTCTTCTTAATACAGAGAGAACATTTGATAAGGCCTTCTGTTCCTCCTTTTTCCCTTTTCAAAAAGTAAAACAAAACTTTTTTTTTCTTTTTCGCCTGAACCTTCTTGTGTTTTGACTGTCCTTCTCAAACATATTGGAAATATACAGTATATTTCAGAGCATTTGTTATAACTGTATTTGCTATAACTGATTTAAGTATTTTTTTCTGGCTTTTTGAATATTTACTGCTTAGCGACTGCATCTTAGCCTGTTTATACAGCTCTGCATTCTATTTAAACTGTTTTTGTGTTAACTGTTTTGCACTCTTAAAAAGTTATTTGTTGCTTAATTTTACCTGTAGGCTAACACACTCAAGTGTGCTAGCCGCTTAAAAGCATTTATAGCATTTACTGTCTGTTTTTCCTTGTCTCTGTAAAAAAAAAAAAAAAAAAAAAAAAAAAATCTCTTGTTTTCCCACCTTACTGAACTAGAGTAGTCCAGTTTCAGAGTTGCTGATCCCTGGGCTTTGTTTTTAGTTCCTGTTACTGATCCATTGCCTTATTAGGAAGGAGGGAAGTTTCTTTGCTTACCAGTGGGAGTGGGAAGCACTGAGCAGCCTTTTTGTCCGAATTGGTGAAGTTTCAGCCAGAAACTAGTAGTCCATTGGTCGTTTTGGGCCAATTCCTAGCTCCTTTCAGCCCCCTGCTATAAAACACGCTAAACACGCGTTTTCCAGCTTGTACCAACTCAGCACAGATCCTCGTGGTGGCCTGCAGAGTGATCCAAGCAGTAGAGAGCTAAAAGAGTGACTTTCTACCAGATATAAGTATTTTTGTGGCTTTCCCACTGTTATTAAGCTAGCAACTGCATTTCGCCTGTTTTACTGCTACTTTAAGTGATTTCTGCATTTTACACTGTTTATTGCACTTTAAGTTACTAATTGTTGCAAATTGTTTCTGTAGGCTACACACTAAAGTGCTAGCCGATTTACAGCATTTATAGCATTTACTGTCTGTTTTTCCTTATCTCTGTAATAAAACAAAAATCTCTTGTTTTCCGCCTTACTGAACTAGAGTAGTCCAGTTTCAGAGTTGCTGATCCCTGGGCTTTGTTTTTAGTTCCTGTTACTGATCCATTGCCTTATTAGGAAGGAGGGAAGTTTCTTTGCTTACCAGTGGGAGTGGGAAGCACTGAGCTGCCTTTTTGTCCGATTTGGTGAAGTTTCAGCCAGAAACTAGTAGTCCATTGGTCGTTTTGGGCCAATTCCTAGCTCCCTTCAGCCCCTGCTATAAAACACGCTAAGCGTTAGCGTGATTTAGCACGGAGTTGCCACTGTTGCACACAAGAGCAGCGGCGGTTAAACAAGGTTAAACTATTCGGGCCATCTAAATTCCACTCTTCAAATTTTCCTTAGAACTACCTTCCTCGAGCTGTACTGCTGATCTAACCAGCATATCCTATAACTGAAAAGTTCATCTCTACTTGATTCCCAAGTAGACTATTCTCTATCTGTAAAGCATAGCACTTACTCCTACAGTACTTGCACCTTGATAAAGCACTCTTATTATAGATAGTACCCCACCAGCCTAAAACCCACTTCCCCGAGTCCTTTGAAAGTCTCTTTATCTACTACTTCTAGTATGTCGAGGATCAGTTGCTAGTGTCCTCTCCAGCTCAACTGGTGAACCTGGGAATATTGAGGCAATGTTACAATTGCCTCATGTACCAGACAATCCTCTCCTTCTCCCACAAAACACAAATACATGCGAGAGATGCAACTATACGGCCAAACTGGAGGCTGAGCTCTCTCAACATAGGACTGGCAAGACCAGACAGGAGGAGAAGGTAACCACACACAATACATACCCAGTCACACATGGTACCATCACAACTTCAAATCATACACATACTCACACAAAGACATACTCGGAGGCTCTGATCAAAAATTTACCAAAACAGCAGAGGCCACAAAAGCAGACACCCAAACAACTACCACCTCATGACCCAACACATGCAACACATAGACCACACAGTCAGAGTGTCAAACAGTCACAGCCCTTAAGGCCAAACAAAATGCCAGACACACTTGTCATTGGTGATTCCATAGTCAGACACACTGACGTCCCGCTCACCAGACTGAGTAAGGAGAAGGTCACAGTAAGCTGCCTGTCGGGCGCTAGAATCCGCCACATAACGCAAGCACTCAGGTCTCTCAACAGCAGTACAAGTGCGACTCAGTCATTGTCCACGCTGGTGTCAACGACCTGAGGCGCACCTCGTTGGACTACATGAAAGGGACATCGAGGAGCTCTCTGATTATGTAGCCCAGGCAGGTATGACCCTGACCTTGAGCAGTATCCTACCTTCACCTAGAATGATGCCACAATACAGTGATAAGATGATCAGCTTTAATAATTGGCTTAAATTCTGGTGTCATTCAAAGGGGATCCAATGTCTGTCTGCCTGGGATGACATGCTGGACAAGCCACGCTGCTTCGCAAGGGACGGCTTGCTCCTGTCACCCCTGGGCTTCCGGATATTGGCAAAGGCTCTTGCCACCCCATAGTGCCTTTTAGGCAAGGCTCAAATTCTAAACCTACCACCCTAGAACACCAAAAGGAAAAACTAAGGGTAATGCTGCTCAATGCCAGAAGTCTCAATCTCAAGATGCACGCACTCGAGGCCCTTCTCAATATGGAGAACATCGATGTCTGTGCTGTGACAGAAACCTGGTTCAAGGCTCTTGAGAGCACCCCAGCACTAACAGGTTTCACCTCATATCATGCGTTCCAGCCCCAAAATCAGGACAACACCAAGAAAGGAGGGGGGGTGTCCATATTCATAAAGGACACCCAGACCTCAAGGTTGGTGGCAACGCACTATGCATCGGAGACCATCCAGGTGCAATTAACCATAGGCAAGACTGCTCTGCAATTTGTAGCATGTTACAGGCCACCCTCTCAAACTCAGGAACCTCACATGGCCTTCCTGAAAACATTGGAGGGGATAAATGTATCTCCAAACACCATCATACTAGGTGACTTCAACTACCCTAATATAGACTGGGAACACTACTCAAGCCCGAACACTCTAACCCAAAGATTCCTGGAGTTCATAAACTCAAATGCCATGGAACAACTAGTCACCATCCCACAAGAGGAGAAAACATACTTGATCTCATCATCACGAACATGGGATCAAAATGTTCAACACCGAAGTATACCCCTCACTGGTGAGATCAGATCATAAACTAATCTCGCTGGAGGTCCTCATCCCGCCCCACCTGAAACAAAAAGACCACAGTGAAAAACTTCTCAAAAGCCGATTTCACACTTCTAAAAACTAGTGTGGTCTCCTTTAAGGCCCCTGAGCCAGTGGTAAACATTACTCAAACCGCTGAATCACTTACAAATGCCTTCTACCAGCACCTACAGGACTGCATGGATCAGGCAATCCCAAACAAAACTAAGACTCTCTGTACCAAAGGCAAGCATCCAGTCTGGTGGACCCCAGCCATAAACAAGCTCTACAGCAAAAGGAGGAAGCTACTACAAGATAGAGCAAAATCCTTGAAAGGTAAGACACCTTTGATCATTATAAGTAAAAAACTAAGAGCTCTCATAAAATCATCCAAGGCAAATTTTGAGAGAAAAATCGCCAAGGACTCTAAAGACAATCATAAGGCCTACTTTAGCTATGTTAGAAACCTAGGAGGAAACTCCCAGATATGCTCAGAATTAGTTCAAAATGATGTGAAAATTACTGAACCTACACACATTGCTAACATACTGGCTGACAGGTTCAGTGCAAACTTCTCCCCTCCCCAAAAGGAGAGATATCTATTCCAGAGGATTGTAGCCCCCCAAACATCTCCAACGGCCAGGTGAGAACTGCCCTCACTAAGGCAAAAAACACAGCATCCATGGGACGGATGGTGTCCCGGCTGTGTGCTTCATGAACTCAACGAGGAATTAAACCCACAGTTAGGACAGCTGTTTAATCTTAGCCTCACCTCAGGATACGCACCAAGGAGTGGCGCCGCGGCGACTGTGGTCCCACTTCATAAGGGCGGTGCCTCCACAGACCCTGGAAATTACTGCCCCATTAGCTTGACAAGCCTTATCTGCAAAGCCATGGAGAGGATCATAATGGAACTCATAAATAAAGACATAGGGAACTTGCAGACTTTGGATCCAACCCAGTTTGGCTTTGTCAAAGGCAGATCCTGCCTCTTAAACTTGGTTGACTTTTCGAGACAGTCACCAAGGCCATTGATGAGGAAAGGCAGTCCATACAGCCTACCTCGACCTGGCAAAGGCCTTCGACACAATACCCCACTCAGGTATCATCGAAAACTCATCAGCTTGAATGTAAACCCATACATCACAAGATGGGTTGCAAACTGGCTAAGTGACAGAACCCACAGGGTCAGAGTTGCTGGAGCCATGTCAGACTCAAAGCCTGTCACAAGTGGTGTCCCACAGGGCTCAGTCCTGGGTCCACTCTTGTTCGGCATCTACTTTTCTGAAGTACAAGCAAACACAGGAGGGTTATGGCTGACAAAGTTTGCAGATGACTGCAAACTGGGCCATAGTCGAAAACACATCTGACACAGATATCCTCCAGAAGGGCCTCACAGAAATGGATAACTGGTGCCAGAGCCATGGCCTGAAGTTAAACACCAAAAATGCATAGTCATACCCTTCGGGAAAAACAAGGTTACCCCTAGCTACCATATAGGTGGCAATCCACTGAGCACAGAAAAGTCATCAGGGATCTGGGGACCCAAGTTGACAGTAGCCTTCGCTTTGACACTCATGTTGCTAAAGTAGTTAGGAAAACCTTCTATATCGCCCACCTGATCATGAAGGGATTCACATCTAGATCAAGGGAGGTCATCGTCCCCTGTACTCATCACTCATTAGACCTATGATTGAGTACAATGCCCGTTCGGAATGTATCTGACCAGACACCTGCTGCAGCTTGAAAGGCCCCAAAAGTTCCTCACCAAAAGGATAAAGGGTCTCAAAATATGTCTTATGCTGCCCGACTGAAAGAACTCCAGCTCTATTCAGTCTCATACCGCTTGCTCAGAGGTGACCTGTGCCTGACATATAAGGCCATGTCAAACCCAGATTTGATGAATATGCTTCACCTCAAAAATCTAGATCCCTCAGAACCACAAGGGCGGAGACTTAAACCTTGACACGGTTATAAATAGAACGTGCTGGAGGGACAGATTCATCACCCAGAGACTCCTATGCTGTGGAACAAAATCCCGGTACATGTGAGGCAGAGCACCTCGCTGGCCTTGTTCAAGAGGAATCTTGACCAATGGATGGGAGATCGCAGATATACCCCAGGGATTACTTCAGTGTCACTGCTTGACAGAGGCACAGAAAAATGATAGGCATAGTTTTTATTCAAACTAAAGGGGGAAAAGCCACATAACTATGGGCTAGGCTTATAAATGCCCTTGGGGAGATAGCCTAGTATGAACCTATGAACCTATGAACCTAATGTTGTGTACTACTAGTGCCATTTCAGGGTATATTATACTGACTGTATTATTGTAATGTTTGTAATACTACTAACATTTCAGTGTATATTATACTGACTGCACTATTATAATGCTGTGCACTTCTGCTGCCATTTCAGTGTATATTATACTGACTATAAAATTTTAATGTTATGTACTACTAGTGCCATTTAAGTGTGTATTATACTGACTGTACTATTGTAATGTTGTGTACTACTAGTGCCATTTCAGTTTGTATTATACTGACTGTTCTTTTCTAATGTTGAGTGCTACCAGTACGATTTCAGTGTGTATTATCCTTGCTGTACTGTTGTAATGCTGTGTACTACTAGTGCCATTTGAGTGTATATTATACTGACTGTAATATTGTAATGTTGTGGACTTCCAGTGCCATTTCATTGTATATTATACTGACTGTATTATTATAATGTTGTGTACTACTTACTGATACCATTTCAGTCTATATTATACTGACTGTACTATTATAATTCTGTGCACTACTACTGCAATTTTGTGTGTATTATCCTGGCTGTACTACTGTAATGCTGTGTAGTACTACTGCCATTTCAGTGCATATTATACTGACTCTACTATTGTAATACCATGTACTACTAGTGCCATTTCACTGAATATTATACTGACTGTACTATTGTAATGTTGTGTACTACTAGTGCCATTTCAGGGTATATTATACAGACTGTATTATTGTAATGTTGTGTAATACTACTGACATTTCAGTGTATATTATACTTACTGCACTATTATAATGCTGTGCACTTCTGCTGCCATTTCAGTGTATATTATACTAACTAAAATTTTAATGCTGTGTACTACTAGTGCCATATCAGTGTGTATTATACTGACTGTACTGTTGTTATGTTGTTTATTGCTAGTGCCATTTCAGTGTGTATTATACTGACTGTACTTTTGTAATGTTGTGTACTACTGGTGCCATTTCAGTGTGTATTATACTGACTGTTCTGTTGTAATGCTTTATACTACTAGTGCAATTTCAGTGTATATTATACAGACTGCTACTCTAATGTTGTGTACTACTAGTGACATTTCAGTGTATATTATACTGACTGTACTATTGTAATGTCATGCACACCTAGTGCCATTTCAGTGTATGTTATACTGACTGTACTATTGTAATGTTGTGGACTACAAGTGCCATTTCAGTGTATATTATACTAACTGCACTACTGTATTATAGTGACTGTAATATTGTAATGTTGTGTACTATTTGTGCCATTTCAGTGTGTAATGTGCTGACTGTACTGTTGTAATGTTGTTTACTACTAGTGCCATTTCAGTGTATATTATACTGACTGTAATATTGTAATTTTGTGGACTACTACTGCCATTTCAGTGTATATTATACAGACTGTATTATTGTAATGCTATGTACTACTAGTGCCGTTTCAATGTATGTTACACTAACTGCACTATTGGGATGCTGTGTACTACTAGTGCCATTTCAGTCTGTATTATACTAACTGTAGTGTTGTAATGTTGTGTACTATTACTGCCATTCCATTATATATTATACTTACTGTAATACTGTAATGTTGTGTACTACCACTACTGTCATTTCTATGTATATTATACTGACTGCGTTATCATAATGTGTACTGCTAGTGCCATTTCAGTGTATATTATACTTACTGTACTATTGTAATGTCGTATACTACTGCCATTTCAGTGAGTATTACACTGACTGTAATATTGTAATGTGTACTACTATGGCCATTTCAGTGTATATTATACTGACTGTATTGTATTATATACTGACTGTAATATTGTAATGTTGTGTACTACTACTGCAATTTCAATGTATATTATACTGACTGCACTATTGAAATGTTGTGTACTTCTAGTACCATCTCAGTGTATGTTATACTGATTGCACTATTGAAATGTTGTGTACTTCTAGTGCCATCTCAGTGTATATTATACTGACTGTACTGTTGTAATGTTGTGTACTGCTAATGCCATCTCAATGTATATTATACTGACTAATTTTGTAATGCTGTGTACTACTAGTGACATCTCAGTGTATATTATACTGACTGTACTATTGTAATGTTCTGTACTACTGGGGCCATTTCAGTCTATATTATACTGACTCTACTATTATAATACTGTGCATGTGCAGTACTACTGCAATTTCAGTGTATATTACACTAAATGTACTATTGTAATGTTGTATACTACTAATGCCATTTCAGTGCGTATTATACTGACTGTATTATTGTAATGTTGTGTACTACTTCTACTGCCTTTTCAGTTTATATTACACTAACAGCACTACTGAAATGTTGTGTACTACTAGTGCCATTTCAGTGTATATTATACTGACTGTACTATTGTAATGTTGGTACTACTAATGCCATTTCAGTGTATATTATACTGACTCTACTATTGTAATGTTGTGTACTAATAGTGCAGTTTCAGTATATATTATACTGACTCTAGTATTGTAATGCTTTATACTACTAGTGCCATTTCAGTGTATATTATACTGACTGTACTATTGTAATGTTGGTACTACTAATGCCATTTCAGTGTATATTATACTGACTCTACTATTGTAATGTTGTGTACTAATAGTGCAGTTTCAGTATATATTATACTGACTCTAGTATTGTAATGCTTTATACTACTAATGCCATTTCGGTGTGTATTATACTGACTGTTTTATTGTAATGTGTACTACTACTACCGCTATTTCAGTGTATATTATACTGACTCCACTACTGTAATGTTTTTTACTACTAGTGCCATTTCAGTGCATACTATACTGACTGAACTATTTTAATATTGTGTACTAGTAGTGCCATTTCAGTGTGTATTATACTAACTTTGCTATTATAATGTGTGCTACTACTGCCATTCCTGTGTGTTTTATACTTGCTGTAATATTGTAATGTTGTGTACTACTAGTGCCATTTCAGTGCATACTATACTGACTGTACTATTGTAATGTGTAATAGTAGTGCCATTTCAGTGTGTACTATACTGACTTCACTATTATAATGTTGTGTACTACTTCTGCCATTCCAGTGTGTTTTATACTTGCTGTAATATTGTAATATTGTGTACTACTAGTGCATATCAGTGTATATTTTACTGACTGTTTAATAGTATTATAACGACTGTAATATTGTAATGTTGTGTACTACTACTACTGTCATTTCTGTGTATATTATACTGACTGCACTATCATAATATTGTGTACTGCGAGTGCCATTTCAGTGTATATTATACAAACTGTAACATTTTAATGTTGTATACTACTAGTTCCATTTCAGTTTATTTTATACTGAATGTACTATTGTAATGTTGTGTACTGCTAGTGCCATTTTAGTGTATATTATACTGACTGTACTGTTATAATGTCATGTACTACTACTGCCATTTCAGTGTGTATTATACTCACTGTACTATATGTAATGTTGTGGACTACTAGTACCATTTCAGTGTATATTATACTGACTGCACTATTGAAATGTTGTGTACTACTAGTGCCATCTCAGTGTATATTTTACTGACCACTATTGTAATGTTGTGTACTACTAGGGCCATCTCTGTGTATATTATACTGACTGTACTATTGTAATGTTGTGTACTGCTAGTGCCATTTCAGTGTATATTATATTGACTGTACTGTTATAATGTTGTGTATTACAACTGCCATTTCAGTGCAATATACTGACTGCAATATTATAATGTGTACTACTAGTGCCATTTCAGTGTATATTATCCTGACTGTACTATGTTATATACTGACTGTAATATTGTAATGTTGTGTACTACTACTGCCATTTCAGTTTATACTATACTGACTGCACTATTGAAACACTGTGTACTACTAGTGCCATTTCAGTGTATATCATACTGACTTTACTATTGTAATGTTGTGTACTATTAGTGATATTTCAATGTATATTATACTGACTGTACTATTGTAATGTTGTGTATTACTAGTGCCATTTCAGTGTGTATTATACTAACTTTACTGTTATAATGTTGTGTACTACTAGTGCAATTCCAGTGTGTATTATACTTACAATAATATTGTAAAGTTCTGTACTACTAGTGCATCTCAGTGTATATTATACTAACTGTTCAATAGTATTATACCGACTTTAATATTGTAATGTTATGTACTACTACTACTGTCATTTCTGTGTATATTATACTGACTGTACTATGTTATATACTGACTGTAATATTGTAATGTTGTGTACTACTACTGCCATTTCAGTGTATATTATACTGACTGCACTATTGAAGTGTTGTGTACTACTAGTGTCATCTCAGTGTATATTATACTGACTGTACTATTGTAATGCTGTGTACTACTAGTGCCAGTTCAGTGTATATTATACTGACTGTACTATTGTAATGTTTTGTACTATGAGTGCCATTTCAGTGTACTTTATACTGACTGTACTACTGTAATGTTGTGTACTACTGGTGTCATTTCAGTCTATTATATACTGACTGTACTATTATAATGCTGTTCACTACTACTGCCATTTCATGTGCATTATCCTGACTGTACTATTGCAATTTTGTGAACTACTAAAGCATTTTAGTGTATATTATACTGACTGTACTATTGTAATGATGTTGAATACTACTGCCATTTCAGTGTATATTATACTGACTGTACTATTCTAATGTTATATACCACTAATGCCATTTCAGTGCGTATTATACTGACTGTATTATTGTAATGTTGTGTACTACTACTAATGCCATTTCAGTGTATATTATACTGACTCTATTATTGTAATGTTGTTTACTACTAATGCCATTTCAGAGTATATTATACTGACTATACTAATGTAATGTTGTGTACTAATAGTGCTATTTCAGTGTATATTATACTGCCTGTTCTATTGTAATGTTGTATACTACTAGTTCCATTTCAGTGTATATTATACTGACTTTACTATTGTAATGTTGTGTACTACTAGTACATTTCAGTGTATATTATACTAACTGTGCTATTTTAATGTTGTCTACTACTGGTGCCATTTCAATCTGTTATACTGACTGTACCATGATATTGCATTGCACTACTACTGCCATTTTGTGTGTATTATCCTGAATGTACTATTTTAATGTTGTGTACTATTACTGCCATTTCATTATATATTATACTGACTGTACTATTGTAATGTTGTTGACTACTACTGCCCTTTCAGTGTATATTATACTGACTGTACTATTGTAATGTTTTGTGCTACTAGTGGCATTTCAGTGTATGTTATACTGACTGCACTTTTGTAATGTTGGTTCTTACTACTGCCAATTCAGTCTGTTATACTGACTGTGCTTTTGAATTATAATGACTATAATATTGTAATGTTGTGCAGTACTACTGCCATTTCAGTGTATATTGTACGGATTGTGCTATTGTACTGTTGTGTACTGCTAGTGCCATTTCAATGTATGTTATACTGACTCCCCAATTATAATGTTGTGTACTACTTGTCCCATTTCTGTGTATGTTATACTGAATGTACTATTGTATTATACTGACCGTACTATTGTAATGTTGTGTATTACAAGTGGCATTTCAGTGTATATTATACTGACTGCACTGTTGTAATGTTGTGTACTGCTAGGGCCATTTCAGTGTATATTATACTGACTGAATTATATTATATACTGACTGTAATATTGTAATGTTTACTACTACTGCCATTTCAGTTTACATTACACTGACTGTACTGTTGTATTACACTGACTGTAATATTCTAATGTTGTACAACTGCTATTTCACTGTGTGTTATACTGACTGCACTGTTCTAATGTTGTGTGCTACTAGTTCAATTTCAGTGTATACTATGACTGCACTATTGTAATGTTGTATACTACTAGTGCTATTTCAGTGTTTATTATACTTACTGTACTATTGTTATACTTACTGTAATAGTGTAATGTTGTGTACTACTACTAGAACTACTGCCATTTCCATGTAGATTATACTGACTGTAAACCAAGCCAAAAGAGGAAGAAGCTGAAAAACAACAAACCAAATAGTCCAAGCACAGCTTCGGGGATGTTGCCAATAGATATCCAAGAACCAAGTGGCAAAGATACTGAGTAAAACTTCTTTTATCATAAAAGAAGTTTTACTCAGTATCTTTGCCACTTGGTTCTTGGATATCTATTGGCAACATCCCCGAAGCTGTGCTTGGACTATTTGGTTATACTGACTGTACTATTATAATGCTGTGCACTCCTACTGCGATTTTGTGGCATTATACTGACTGAACTATTGTAATATTGTGTACTACTACTGCCATTTCAGTGTATTATTTATTTTATTTATTTATTATAATAAATAAATAAATACAATAAAATATATATATATAAATAAAATAAATAAAATAAAATAAATTATACTGACTGAACTATTGTAATATTGTGTACTACTACTGCCATTTCAGTGTATATTATACTGACTGTAGTATTGTAATGATATGTACTACTTACTGCTGCCCTTTCAGTCTATATTATACTGATTCTACTGTTATAATGCTGTGCACTACTACTGCCATATTTTGTGTATTATCCTGTCTATACTATTGTAATGTTGTGTACTGCTAGTGCCATTAAAGTGTATATTATACTAACTGTACTATTGTAATGTTGTGGACTGCTAGTGCCATTTCAGTGTGTAATATCCTGACTGTACTGTTGTAATGTTGTGTAGTACTAGTGCCATTTCAGTATATATTATGCTGACTGTACTGTTATAATGTGCACTACTACTGCCATATCAATGAGTATTATACTGACTGTAATGTTGTAATGTGTACTACTAGTGCCATTTCAGTGTATATTATACTGACTGTACTGTATTCTATACTGACTGTAATATTCTAATGTTGTGTAGTACTACTGCCATTTCAGTGTATATTATACTGACTGCACTATTGAAATGTTGTGTACTACTTGTGCCATCTCTGTGTATATTATACTGATTGTGCTATTGAAATGTTGTCTACTACTAGTGCCATCTCAATTTATACTACACTGACTGTATTATTGTAATGTTGTGTACTACTAATGCCATCTCAGTGTATATTATACTGACTGTAGTATTGTAATGTTGTGTACTACTAGTGCCATTTCAGTGTATATTATACTGTCTATACTATTGTAATGTTTTGTATTATTAGTGCCATTTCAGTGTATATTATACTGACTGTAGTATTGTAATGATATGTACTACTTACTGCTGCCCTTTCAGTCTATATTATACTAACTCTACTGTTAAAATGCTGTGCACTACTACTGCCATATTTTGTGTATTATCCTGTCTGTACTATTGTAATGTTGTGTACTGCTAGTGCCATTAAAGTGTATATTATACTAACTGTACTATTGTAATGTTGTGGACTGCTAGTGCCATTTCAGTGTGTAATATCCTGACTGTACTGTTGTAATGTTGTGTACTACTAGTGCCATTTCAGTGTATATTATACTGACTGTAATATTCTAATGTTGTATACTACTAGTGCCATGTCAGTGTATATTATACTGACTGTACTGTATTCTATACTGACTGTAATATTCTAATGTTGTGTAGTACTACTGCCATTTCAGTGTATATTACACTGACTGCACTATTATAATGTTGTGTACTACTTGGGCCATCTCAGTGTATATTATACTGATTGCGCTATTGAAATGTTGTCTACTACTAGTGCCATCTCAATTTATACTACACTGACTGTACTATTGTAATGTTGTGTACTACTAATGCCATCTCAGTGTATATTATACTGACTATAGTATTGTAATGTTGTGTACTACTAGTGCCATTTCAGTGTATATTATACTGTCTATACTATTGTAATGTTTTGTACTATTAGCGCCATTTCAGTATATATTATACTGACTGTATTATTGTAATGTTTTGTACTACTAGTGCCATCTCAGTGTATATTATACTGACTGTACTATTGTAATGTTGTGTACAACTAATGACATTTCAGTGTATATTATACTAACTGTGCTATTTTAATGTTGTGTACTACTGGTGCCATTTCAGTCTGTATTATACTGAGTGTACTAAGACAATGCTGTGCACTACTACTGCCATTTGTGGTGTATTATCCTGACTGTACTATTCTAATGTTGTGTACTACCATTGCTATTTCAGTGTATATTATACTGACTGTACTATTGTAATGTCATGTACTACTAGTGGCATTTCTGTGTATGTTATAATGACTACACTATTGTAATGTTTTGTTCTACTACTGCTATTTCAGTGTATGTTATAGTGACTGTACTATTACATTATACTGATTGTAATACTGTAATGTTGTGTACTACCACTGCCATTTCAGTGTATATTGCACTGACTGTACTATTGTCATGTTGGGTGCTGCTAGTTCCATTGTGGTGTATGTTATACTGACTGCTCGTTTATAATGTTGTGTACTCCTTGTCCCATTTCAGTGTATATTATACTGACTGTACTATTGTATTATAATGACTACACTATTGTAATGTTGTGTGCTGCTAGTGCCATTTCAGTGTATGTTATACTGACTGCACTATTGTAATGTTGTGTACTGCTAGTGCCATTTCAGTGCATATTATACTGACTGTACTGTATTATATACTGACTGTAATATTGTAATATTCTGTACTACTACTGCCATTTCAATGTATGTTATACTGACTGCACTGTTATAATATTGTGTACTACTAGTTCCATTTCAGTGTATATTATACTGACTGTACTGTTATAATGTTGTGTGCTACTAGTGCAATTTCAGTGTATATTATACTGACTGTAATATTGTAATGCAGTGTACTACTGGTGCCAATTCAGTGTATATTATATTGACTGTACTATTTTAATGTTGTGTACTGCCATTGCCATTTCAGTGTATATTTTACTGACTGTACTATTGTAATGCTGTGTACTACTACTGCCATTTCTGTGTATATTATACAGACTGTACTATTGTAGCGTCATGTTCTACTAGTGGCATTTCAGTGTATGTTATACTGACTACATTATTGTAATGTTTTGTTCTACTACTGCCATTTCACTGTATGTTATAGTGACTGTACTATTGTATTATACTGATTGTAATATTGTAATGTGTACTACCACTGCTATTTCAGTGTATATTACACAGACTGTACTATTGTAATGTTGTGTACTGCTAGTGCCATTGCAGTGTATATTATATTGACTGCCCAATTATAATGTGTACTACTTGTCCCATTTCGGTGTATATTATTCTGACTGTACTATTGTATTATATTGACTGTACTATTGTAATGTTGTGTACTACTAGTGCCATTTCAGTGTATTTTATACTGACTGCACTATTGTAATGTTGTGTACTGCTAGTGCCATTTCAGTGTATGTTATACTGACTGCACTATGGTAATGTTGTGTACTGCTAGTGTTATTTCAGTGTATATTATACTGACTGCACTATGTTATACACTGATTGTAATATTGTAATGTGCACTACTACTGCCATTTCTGTGTATGTTATACTGACCGCACTGTTCTAATGTGTACTACTAGTTCCATTTCAGACTGTACTATTATAATGTTGTGTGCTACTAGTGCAATTTCAATGTATATCATATTGACTGTACTATTGTAATGTCGTGCACTACTGGTGCCATTTCAGTGTATTTTATACTGACTGTACTATTGTAATGTTGTGTACTACTAGTGCCATTTCATTGTGTAATATACTGCCTGTACTATTGTAATGTTGTGTAGTACTACTGTAATTTCAGTGTATATTATACTGACTGTACTTTTGTAATGTTGTATACTACTAGTCCCATTTTAGTGTATATTATACTGACTGTACTATATTATATACTGACTGTAATATTGCGATGTTTTGCACTACTACTGCCATTTCAGTGTATATTACACTGACTATACTATTGTATTACACTGACTGTAATATTGTAATATGCACTACTACTGCCATTTCAGTGTATGTTAAACTGACTGCACTACTGTAGTGTTGTGTACTACTAGTGCCATCTCAATGTATATTATACAGACTGTACTATTGTATTATACTGACTGTAATACTGTAATGTTGTGTACTACTACTGCCATTTCACTGTATATTATACTGACTGCACTATTGAAATATTGTGTACTACTAGTGCCATCTGAGTGTATATTATACTGACTGCACTATTGAAATGTTGTGTACTACTAGTGCCATCTCAGTGTATATTATACTGACTGCACTATTGAAATGTTGTGTACTACTAGTGCCATTTCAGTGTATATTATACTGCCTGTATTAGTGTAGTGTTGTATACTACTAATGCCATTTCAGTGCATATTATACTGACTGTATTATTGTAATTTTGTGTACTACTTCACATCTGGACAGAGGAAGGATGACAAGGAGACATGGTGGTGGAATGAGGAAGTACAGGAGAATATACAGAGAAAGAGGTTGGCAAAGAAGAAGTGGGATTGTCAGAGAGATGAAGAAAGTAGACAGGAGTATAAGGAGATGAGGTGCATGGCAAAGAAAGAGGTGGTGAAGGCTAAGGAAAGGCATATGAAGAGTTGTATGAAAGGCTGGACACTAAGGAGGGAGAAAAGGACCTGTACCAAATGGCTAGACAGAGGGACCGAGCTAGGAAAGATGTGCAGCAGGTAAAGGTGATAGATAATGAGGGAAACATACTCACAAGTGAGGAGAATGTGTTGAGGAGATGGAAAGAGTACTTTGAGGGGTTGATGAATGAAGAGAATGAGAGGGAGAGAAGGTTGGATGATGTAGGGATAGTGAATCATGAGGTACAATGGATTAGCAAGGAGGAAGTAAGGATAGCTATGAAGAGAATGAAGAATGGAAAGGCTGTTGGCCCAGATGACATACCTGTGGAAGCATGGAGGTGTTTAGGTGAAATGGCAGTTGCGTTTTTAACCAGATTGTTTAATGAAATCTTGGAAAGTGAGAGGCTGCCTGAGGAATGGAGAAAAAGTGTTTTGGTACCGATTTTTAAGAATAAGGGTGATGTGCAGAGCTGTAATAACTACAGAGGGATTAAATTGATCAGTCACAGCATGAAGTTGTGGGAAAGAGTAGTGGAAGCAAGGTTAAGAAGGGATGTGATGATTAGTGATCAGCAGTATGGTTTCATGCCGGGAAAGAGCACTACAGATGCGATGTTTGCTCTGAGAGTGTTGATGGAAAAGTATAGAGAATGTCAGAAGGAGTTGCATTGTGTTTTTGTAGACTTAGAGAAAGCATATGACAGAGTGCCTAGAGAGGAGTTGTGGTACTGTATGGGAAAGTCAGGAGTGTCAGAGAAGTATGTAAGACTGGTACAGGATATGTACGAGGGTAGTGTGACAGTGGTGAGGTCTGCGGTGGGAGTGACGGATGCATTTAAGTTCGAGGTGGGGTTACATCAAGGATCAGCTCTGAGCCCTTTCGTATTTGCAATGGTGATGGACAGGTTGACAGACGAGATCAGACAGGAGTCCCCGTGGACTATGATGTTTGCAGATGACATTGTGATCTGTAGTGAGAGGTGGAGGAGACCCTGGAGAGATGGAGATATGCTCTAGAGAGAAGAGGAATGAAGGTCAGCAGGAGTAAGACAGAATATATGTGTGTGAATGAGAGGGAGGATAGAGGAATGGTGAGGATGCAAGGAGTAGAGGTGGCAAAGGTGGATGAGTTTAAATACTTGGGGTCAATAGTTCAGAGTAACGGTGAGTGTGGAAGAGAAGTGAAGAAGAGAGTACAGGTGGGATGGAGTGGGTGGAGAAGAGTGTCAGGAGTGATTTGTGACAGACAAGTACCTGTAAGAGTGAAAGGGAAGGTCTACAAGAGGGTAGTGAGACCAGCTATGTTATATGGGTTGGAGACAGTGGCATTGACAAAAAGGCAGGAGTTTGAGCTGGATGTGGCAGAATTAAAGATGTTAAGATTTGCACTGGGTGTGTCGAGGGTGGACAGGATTAGGAATAAGTATATTAGAGGGTCAGCCCAGGTTGGAAGGTTTGGAGACAAAGCCAGAGAGGTACGATTACGTTGGTTTGGACATGTGCTGAGGAGGGATGCTGAGTATACTAGGAAAAAGATGCTAAAGATGAAGCTACCAGGTAACAGGAAAAGAGGAAGGCCTAAGATAAGGTTTATGGATGTGGTGAGAGAGGACATGCAGGTGGTTGGTGTGACAGAGCAAGATGCAGAGGACAGGAAGAAATGGAAACAGGTGATCTGCTGTGGCAACCCCTAACAGGAACAGCCAAAAGAAGATGATGATGGCTACTGCCATTTCAGTGTATATTATACTGACTGCACTATTGAAATGTTTATGTACTACTAGTGCCATTTCAGTGAATATTATACTGAGTGTACTATTGTAATGTTGTGTACTACTAATGCCATTTCAATTTAATATTATACTGACTTTACTATTGTAATGTTGTGTACTAATAGTGCCATTGCAGTGTATATTATACTGACTGTACTGTTGTAATATTGTTCGTAGGTTCATAGGTTCATAGGTTGGTACTAGGCTATCGGCCCTAGGGCCTATATAAGCCTAGCCATAATAATTCCCAGGCTATTTCTTCCCACACTATTTACTTCCCTGAACCCCTGTCTAGCAGGGTGACTGACGTGATCCCTCGGTTGAATTTCCTTTCTCCCATCCAATCATCAAGGTTCCTTTTGAAGAGGGCTAAAGAGGTGCTCTGCTTGACATGTACGGGCAGTCTATTCCAGAGTCTGGGTAGTCTCTGGGTCAGGAACCTATCCATCCAGCATGTTTTGTTTATTATGATGACAAGGTTTAGATTCCTGGAGTGTGTGGGTCTGAGGGATTGGGATTTCTTTAAGTGTAGCATGTCCAACAGCTCTGGGTTTGACATGACCTTGTATGTTAAGCAGAGATCACCTTGGAGTAGACGATATGCAACAGAGTATAGCTGGAGTTTTTTAAGGCAGTCAGCATAGGGCATCTGCTTTAGGCCTGTGATTCTTTTAGTGAGGTATGTCTGCGGTCTTTCCAGTTGTTGCAGATGTCTTGAGAGGTACATACCAAATGGGGCATTGTATTCTATAATGGGTCTAATGAGGGATGAGTACAGTAGGACAATGACCTCCTTTTTTCCTGGATGAAAAGCCCTTAGTGATGAGGTGTGCTACATAGAAGGATTTCCTGACTGTTGTGGCGATGTGGTTATTGAAGGTGAGACCACTGTCTACCTGTGTCCCTAAGTCTCTTATCACACTTTCGGTGTTTAGTGTACTGCCGCCTATTTGGTAATTTATGGGTACATGTTTATTCCCAAAGTGGATAACTATACATTTCTTGGCATTGAGGTTGAGCCCATGGGTCTGGAACCAAGCATCTGTTTCTGTAAGGATCTTTTGTAGAGTATCGACATCATTTGGGGATTCAGTAATGGCTCCCAGTTTGCAGTCATCTGCGAACTTTGTTAGCCAGAGTCCATTAGTGTTGGCCTGTACTTCAGAGAAGTAGATGCCAAACAAGAGAGCTCCCAGGATTGAACCCTGAAGTATTCCACTTGTCACTTGTCTGGAGCTGGATTTGGAGTCAGCTGCTATACTGTATACAACTAGTACCATTTCAGTGTATATTATATTAACTGTACTTTTTTAGTGTTGTGTACTACTGGTGCAATTTCAGTCTATATTATACTGAGTATATTATGACAATGCTTTGCACTACTACTGTCATTTGTTGTGTATTATCCTGACTGTACTATTCTAATGATGTGTACTGCCATTGTTATTTCAGTGCATATTTTACTGACTGTACTATTCTAATGTTGTGTACTACCATTGCCATTTCAGTGTATATTATACTAACTGTACTATATTATATACTGACTGTAAAATTGTAATGTTGTGTACTACTACTACTGCCATTTCAGTGTATGTTTTACTGACTGCATTGTTCTAATGTTGTGTACTTCTAGTTCCATTTCAGTATATATTATACTGACTGTACTATTATAATGATGTGTGCTACTAGTGCAATTTCAGTGTATATTATACTGACTGTACTTTTGTAATGTTGTGTACGACTGGTGCCATTTCAGTGTATGTTATACTGACTGTACTATTGTAATGTTGTGTACTACTAGTGCCATTTCAGTGTGTAATATGCTGTCTGTACTATTGTAATGATGTGTAGTACTACTGCCATTTCATTGTATATTATACTGACTGTACTGTTGTAATGTTGTGTAGTACTAGTCCCATTTCAGTGTATATTATACTGACTGTACTATATTATATACTGACTGTAATATTGTAATGTTGTGTACTAATGCTGCCATTTCAGTGTACATTATACTGACTATACTATTGTATTACACTGACTGTAATATTGTAATGTTGTGCACTACTACTGCCATTTCAGTGTATGTTATACTGACTGCACTATAGAAATGTTGTGTACTACTAATGCCATCTCAGTGTATATTATACTAACAGTATTATTGTATTATACTGACTGTAATACTGTAATGTGCACTGCTACTGCCATTTCACTGTATATTATACTAACTGCACTATTGAAATGTTGTGTACTACTAGTGCCATCTCAGTGTATATTATACTGACTGTACTATTGTAATCTTGGGTACAATTAGTGCCATTTCAATGTATATTATACTGACTGTACTATTGTAATGTTGTGTTCTACTGGTGCCATTTCAGTCTGTATTATAATGACTGTACTATTATAATGCTGTGCACTACTACTGCCATTCTGTTTGCATTATCCTGACTGTACTATTGTAATGTTGTGCACTACTAAAGCCATTTCAGTGTATATTATACTGACTGTACTATTGTAATGTTCTTGAGTACTACTGCCATTTCACTGTATATTATGCTGACTGCACTATTCTAATGTTGTTTACTACTACTGCCATTTCAGTATATGTTATACTGACTGTACTATTGCAATGCTGAATACTACTAATGCCATTTCAGAGTATATTACACTGACTGCCTTATTGACACATTGTGTACTACTAGTGCTGTTTCACTGTATATTATTCTGACTGTACTATTGTAATATTGTGTACTGATTATGCCATTTCAGTGTATATTATACTGACTGTACTATTGCAATGTTGTGTATTAATAATGCTATTTCAGTGTATATTATACTGACTGTACTAATTGTAATGTTGTATACTACTAGTACCATTTCAGTGTATATTATACTGACTGTACTATTTTAATGTTGTGTACTACTGGTGCCATTTCAGTCTATATTATACTGACTGTACTATTACAACACTGTGCACTACTACTGCCATTTCATGTGTATTATCCCGAGTGTACTATTCTAATGATGTGTACTATCACTGCCATTTCAGTGTGTATTATACTGACTGTGCTATTGTAATGTCATGTACCACTAGTGGCATTTCTGTGTATGTTATACTGACTACACTGTTGTAATGTTGTGTACTACTACTGCCATTTCAGTGTATGTTATACTGACTGTGCTATTGTATTATACTGACTGTAATATTGTAATATTGTGTACCACTACTTCCATTTCAGTGTATATTATACTGCCTGTACTTTTGTAATGTTGTATACTGCTAGTGCCATTTTAATGTATGTTATACTGACTGCCCGATTATAATGTTGTGTACTACTTGTCCCATTTCGGTGTATATTATACTGACTGTACTTATGTATTATACTGACTGTACTATTTTAATGTTGTGTATTACTACTGCCATTTCAGTGTATGTTATACTCACTGCACTATTGTAATGTTGTGTACTGCTAGTGCCATTTCAGTGTATATTATACTGACTGTACTATTATAATGTTGTGTACTACTACTGCCATTTCAGTGTATATTTTACTGACTTTATTATTGTAATCTTGTATACTACTAATGCCATTTCAGTGCATATTATACCGACTATTATTGTAATTTTGTATACTACTACTGCCATTTCAGTGTATATTATACTGACTGCACTATTGAAACTTTGTACACTACTAGTGCCATTTCAGTGTATATTATACTAACTGTACTATCGTAATGTTGTGTACCACTGCCATTTCAATGTATATTATACTGACTGTACTATTGTACTCTTGTTTATTAATAGTGCCATTTTAGTGTATATTATACTAACTGTACTATTTTAATGATGTGTACTACTGGTGCCATTTCAGTCTATATTATACTGAGTGTACTATGACAATGCTGCACACTACTACTATCATTTGTTGTGTATTATACTGACTGTGCTATTCTAATGTTGTGTACTACCATTGCCATTTCAGTGTATATTTTACTGACTGTACCGCTGTAATGTAACATTATACTGAGTGTACTATTGTAATGTCATGTACTACTAGTGGCATTTCAGTGTATGTTATACTGACTACACTATTGTAATATTTTGTTCACTAAAGCCATTTCAGTGTATATTATACTGATTGTAATATTGTAATGTTGTGTACTACCACTGCCATTTTAGTGTATATTACTATTGTAATGTTGTGTACTGCTAGTGCCATTGCAGTGTATGTTATATGACTGCCCAATTATAATGTTGTGTACTACTTGTCCCATTTCAGTGTATATTATACTGACTGTACTATTGTATTATCCTGATTGTATTATTGTAATGTTGTGTACTACTAGTGCCATTTCAGTGTATATTATACTGACTGTACTATTATAATGTGTGCTACTAGTACAATTTCAGTGTATATTATAGTGACTGTACTATTGTAATTTTGTGTACTACTGGTGCCATTTCAGTGTATATTATACTGACTGTGTTATTGTAATGTTGTGTACTACTAGTGCCATTTCTCTGTGTAATATACTGTTTGTTCTATTGTAATGTTGTGTTGTACTACTGCAATTTCAGTGTATATTATACTGACTGTACTGTTGTAATGTTTTGTGCTACTAGTCCCATTTCAGTGTATATTATACTGACTGTATTATATTATATACTGACTGTAATATTGTAATGTTGTGTACTACTACTGCCATTTCAGTGTATTATACTGACTATACTATTGTATTACATTGACTGTATTATTGTAATTTGTGCAGTACTACTGCCATTTCAGTGTATGTTATACTGACTGCACTGTTCTAATGTTGTGTATTAACAGTTATATTTCAGTGTGTATTATACTGACTGCACTATTGTAATGTTGTGTACTACTAGTGCCATTCAGTGTATATTATACAGACTGTACTATTGTATTATACTGACTGTAATACTGTGTTGTTGTGTACTACTACTACTGCCATTTCACTGTATATTATACTGACTGCACTATTGAAATGTTCTGTTCTACTAGTGCCATCTCAGTGTATATTATACTGACTGTAATATTGTAATGTTTTGTAATACTAGTGCCATTTCAGTTTATATTATACTGACTGTACATTTGTAATGTTGTGTTCTACCGGTGCCATTTCAGTCTGTATTATAATGCTGTGCACTACTACTCTCATTTTGTGTGCATTATCCTGACTGTAGTATTATAATGTTGTGTACTACTAAAGCCATTTCAGTGTATGTTATACTGACTGTACTATTGCAATGTTGTATACTACTAATGCCATTTCAGTGCATATTATACTGACTATATTATTGCAATGTTGTGTACTACTACTATTTCAGTATATATTATACTGACTGCACTATTGAAACTTGTGTACTACTAGTGCCATTTCAGTTTATATTATACTGACCGTACTATTGTAATGTTGTGTTCTACCGGTGCCATTTCAGTCTTTAGTATAATGACTGTACTATTATAATGCTGTGCACTACTACTGCAATTTTGTGTGCATTATCCTGACTGTACTGTTGTAATGTTGTGTACTAATAGTGCTATTTCAGTCTATATTATACTGACTGTACTAGTGTAATATTTGTATACTACTAGTACCATTTCAGTGTATATTATACTGACTGTACTATTTTAATGTTGTGTACTACTGTTGCCATTTCAATTTGTATTATACTGAATACTGACTGTACTATGACAATGTGGTGCACTACTACTGCCATTGTGTGTGTGTTATCCTGACTGTACTATTCTAATGTTGTGTAATACTACTGCCATGTCAGTGTATATTATACTGACTGTACTATTGTAATGTTGTTGACTACTACTGCCATTTCAGTGTATGTTATCCTGAATGTACTATTATAATGTTGCATACTGTTACTGCCATTTCAGTGTATATTATTCTGACTGTACTATTGTAATGTCATGTACCACTAGTGGCATTTCTGTCTATGTTACACTTACTACACTGTCGTAATGTTATGTACTACTACTGCCATTTCAATGTAATTTATACTGACTGTGCTATTGTATTATACTGACTGTAATATTGTGTACTACTACTTCCATTTCAGTGTATATTATACTGACTGTACTGTGGTAATGTTGGTAATGTTGTGTCCTGCTAGTGTCATTTCTATTTATTTTATACTGACTGCCGATTATAATGTTGTGTACTACTTGTCCTATTTCGGTGTATATTATACTGACTGAACTAATGTATTATACTGACTGTACTATTATAATGTTGTGTACTACTAGTGCCATTTCAGTGTATGTTATACTGACTGCACTAATTTAATGTTGTGTACTGCTAGTACCATTTCAGTGTATATTATACTGACTGTACTATATGGATATACTGAATGTAATATTGTAATGTTGTGTACTACTACTGCCATTTCAGTGTGTATTATACTGAGTGCACTATTGTATTACACTGACTGTACTATTCTATTGTTGTGCACTACTTCTGCCATTTCAGTGTATATTATACTGACTGCACTGTTCTAATGTTGTGTACTAGTAGTTCCATTTCAGTGTATATTATACTGACTGCACTATGGTAGTGTTGTGTACTACTAGTGCCATTTCAGTGTATAGTATACTGACTGTACTATTGTATTATACTGACTGTAATACTGTAATGTTGTGTACTACTACTGCCATTTCACTGTATATTATACTGACTGTACTAGTGTAATTTTGTATACTATTAGTGCCATTTGAGTATACATTATACTGACTATAGTATTGTAATGTTGTGTGCTACTAGTGCCATTTCAGTGTATGTTATACTTACTGCACTATTGCAATGTCATGTTCTACTGGTGCAATTTCAGTGAATATTATACAGACTGTGCTATTGTAATGTGTACTACTACTGGCATTTCAGTGTATTTTATACTGACTGCACTATTGTAATTTTGCGTACTACTACTACTACTGCCATTTCAGCTTATATTATACTTAATGTACTGCTGTAACGTGTGCTACTAGTGCAATTTCAGTGTATATTATACGGACTGTACTATTGTAATGTCATGTACTGTTGGTGCCATTTCAGTGTATATTATATTAACTGTACTGTTGTAATGTTGTGTACTACTAGTCCCATTTCAGTGTATATTATACTGATGGTACTATTATAATTATGTGTTTAAGTGTCTTTGTGCATTGCCTCAGCATATCTGAGCTTTTGGCTAATGTTGTGCTGTGGTGGTTTTGGGGAATTATTTTTTCTGACAACCACGTAATATGAGAACTTTGCTCCCAATTTAGGTTATTATCTACAGCTTTTACTAGTAGATATGGTAGTAGGTAGCAAAAATGAGGGTTGCCAGTTAACATGAGGCAGTTTCTACACTGCCACAAGGTACTTATGTTAGTAGAATGGTAGAAAATGAGTTGTGTCTCAGTGGGCTCCTGGTGCCAGAGAATTGGATAGGGATGGGTTTAGCATAAATGTGGACTATGCCAACTACAGTAACCACTCTGACAGGAGACAGGTTCAGTAATAATGGTGTTGGGAAGCATGCCAACAGAGGCACAGTAATGAAAGTTTTGGATGCTATAATGACAGGAACAAGGTAAAACTAATTGTACAGTCTAACAATATATGCACTGGTCCTGCAAATGATTCTGTAGGTGTCACTAATGAGGTAGAAAACCGAACACTATACAAACATTGCAGTAAGACAGAACTAGATACTATGTACATAGTATGATAAGGAAGAAAGATGCTGGATAAAGGTACAGGTGCCACAAGTGCTGCAGGCAGAGTACAACACACTCAGTATGAAAAGTCAGAAAGGCACAGGATATATATGCAAAAGTGCAAGGCCAGAAAGCACAATTCAATCATTCAAAAATGATGCAAGGTTCCAGCCCCGACAAAGACAATAAAGAACAAAGGCATGGGAACTGTGAGACTACAGTGTGCAGTACCACAATTTAAAAAAGAAACAACAAGGCAGAAACAATACAGGCTATCCAAGCAGAGGCTCATAATGGTCATCTGTAATCACTGCCCTGGTTAACAAATTCAGGTAAATAAATTAAACCAAAACTGCTAGAAAAACATACCCACAGACTCAGCAAATGTCTATGCAGGAATAACTTATTCCTGCACTGAAGGGACCATTCCTGTGCAGCGCAGCAGTGCGCCATACATATGTATGAAGGTGCACTGCCATGCTGTAATACGTACATGGGGATGTGTACAAGCGCAAGCGGCTTGTTTGAGAGCAGTGCTCTCACAATACACACACACCCCCCACACACCAGAATTGATGTACAGCAATTTAAAAAGAGTGAGATCACTCATTACACTTCCAACCTTTTACAGTAAGAAATCTGGACAAAGCCATAAGGGACAACTGATGAACATTATGCTATTACAAACTTAGAAAGTTGATAGAATAACAATTTTTTCATTAGCATGAATATTGTGAAGGGTATGAAGTCAAAATGCACAACCCTCAACCTGTTAGAGTAAGAAATCTGGACAAAGTCATAAGGGACAACTGTGAAATATTGCTATTACAAACTTAGAAAGTTGATAGAATAACAGGTGTTGCATTAGCATGAATTTTCTGAAGGGTGTGAAGTATGAAACACAAATGTTCTTTCATTACTGTCAAACGTCAAACTGTAATGATAGCCAGAGAGCCACATGTTTATGAAAAGTGGAGCAAGAATGCAAGGCAAAAATACTGTGAAAAGTTATGTGTCATTAACGTTTGCAAAGCACAGCCCCCAACAAATAAATCTTTTTTTTTTCACATCTGCAATAAAGTTTAAGTGTAACTGCGTGGGTGTGCCCATTGCTTAGTTATGCTTAGCCCAGCTTAAATGGCACGAGAAGTTAAATAGCAATACACATCCACCATAAGCAGTAGTGCAAGAGTGTAGTGGTTAGCACTTATACCTTGTATTTAGTCATTCACGGTTCAAGCCTCACCAAAACCATTCCTATTTTGTATGTGAAATCATTACAGTTTTAATTTATTTGGATATTTATGTAGGAAGTAACTTATATTTCCCAACCAGAATAGTGTATTAGGCCCAGATGTAAGGTGTCAGTGTAATAAAGTTGTGAAACCCCCATGTAAACACAAGTGCCCCATACAGTATAGTCACACAAGAATAAATGTCATGAAAGCACATTGGGGGATGTCAGGGAAGGTAAACAAATTTATAATATGTCAGGAATAATGAATCAATCCCATACAGGTGGTAGTCCATAAAATAAAACATAAGCAATACTAAACATTGCACAGCTATGCTGACTGGGTGTAAGCATTGTGTAAATATGAATGCTAAGCAATGAGTAGCCCAGCTAAGTTGATTTGCCCATTAGTAAGCAATGCTGAACCTGCCCCTTTAAGCACTGCCAACCTTACCTAAGCAGGTTTGCCAGTAGCTTAGCTTAGCTCAGCATATTCAAAACCATCCAATCACAGCAAAGTGTGTGAAATTGGTCATATTTAAACCTCGCAGGCGGGAATACAGCTCATAACTGGTTGTAGCTCCCCACTGTAGGCAGTATGGCAGATGTTGGAGAGACCATGCACTTTTGGGCGCAGCGCTGGGGCACATAGGAGTCCAACATCATGGTAGGACTCCTTGTAAAAAAACATGATGTGAGACTGCTGCAGGACCAGTACCAGGGCTCCCAGTACAAAGCAGAAGCCTAGGAAAGTCTTGCCCGTGATCTCACCAGTGCCACTAGTATCCCTCAGACTGGTGAGCAGGTCCAGTATCACTATGCCAACTTGAAGTGGAGGAAGAGGGAGCTCTTGGAACAGTGGGTCCAAGAAACATGACAGAGGGGTGATGTCCCAGCAGTGTGTGAGTATTCATAGCAAAAACTGTTTACCAGAGTCCAGCCTGTGTATGTGATGGATAGGTATGCATAAATGTTTCTCTATCTTCATTACAGCTTCAGCTGAGTGGGTTGCAAACCAGGAAGCCCATGCCAGCAGGTTGCAAAGGCTACGTCATGAGGCTGGTGAGTAACAATCTAGCTTGTAGTTTTCATACCAAATAAATATAAAGGAGTAAAATTTCACCTGGCATTATTAAAAATGGGTATGGTTTCTACTGAATAAACAGACAATATTACAGTAATAGTCTCACATAGGTCATATATTAATAAAACTGTAACTGCCTGTCAATAAAATTCAAAACCCTGGACTGGTTGTGTTTACTCTAGTATGGTATCATTTTAAATGTATACAGGTTATGCATAGCAACGATAGCTCTGAAAGCATTAAATAATCAAGTCTCATCTGACAAAGTTAGTGCCTCTATAACAGTATATTAACTGATATTACAAATGTCACGCACCAAGATCTGATATCTGAATAGTAATGTTGTGTTAACCACTGTTTTCCACATTGTGCTATGTGAAAAAGTATGTATAGGAATGTATGTATAAGAATGTTGTAATTACAAGGTCAGCTCATACAACAAAGAGAGAATGAGAAAGGAATCATTAAAAAGAAAGACAGCAGTTTCTAAATAGCTTCCTCTGATGAAACACACACTTGTTATATTTTTAGTAGAAACAGCCACGGTTTGAATCCCGGAAGTGTTAATAAGCTGTATCCATAATTTCAACTAAAATTTTGTGAAAATGTGTAAAAACAGTCAGGTAATATTAACAAGCATTGCCTCCACAGGTCTTCCAGGTAAGAGAAGGTATAAAGTAGCTATAAGAAGGCTGTAGTTATACTGTGTCCAACACCCATGGTCCAACCCCAAGGCTGCAAATGACAGCAAGTTGAGTACATTCACCAAGTGGTTTCCCCCAAGAAATATTCAAAAGTGTCATGCTGTCACAGCTACTGGTCCCTGCTAACAACAATCAGGGTGACTGATAGAAATCAAGGCAGAGTGTGTCAGTAGGAGACACACACACAGTATGAGTGCACATATGTAACCCTGACTATGTGAATATGGGTAGAAACAATCATGTAGTATTAACAAATATTCACTCCACAGGTCTTCCAAGTAAGAGAAAGTATAAAGTAGCTATAAGAAGGCTGTAATTATACTGTGTACAAACATACCACTCCCCAACCCAAGGCCATAGTTGTAATAATACCTGTAGAGTAATGAGTAAAGCAATGGTCATTAAAGTTGTGACCACTGCAAGAATCTACATTGGTTAACTGACAGCTGTCCCCCCCACCTTATCTTCACCAGTAATTTAAACACATAAATGAATGGGCATGTTTTCCACCAAACCTACTGTTGGGACATGTGTCCTGTTGTTTTAAAAATGCTGAAATTTATTCCAATTAATGTTGCCTATTCAAATACTATTAATGGTGGCCTGTTGCTATCAGTGTAACCTGCATGCTGGTGTAATGCCCACTGTGGTTCCATATATGCATGTGTTCTGTTTGCTATGCAAATTTTCCAAATCTCTTATATGGGGTTATGGGAATACTCATGCATGCTGTTATAACTAATCCTGGAATGTGTTTACCATTACTAACCAACACATGTTCTAAAACTGCAACACCATAGCACATCAGGGAAGGCCAATCCCAGCATATCCACCTCTCCCACCTCATCTGGCAGTGGCACCGGGCCTCAACACATCTGCTGGGACCCGCCCTGGGACCTCCTCATCTGCTGGTCCTGCACCACCTTTGGGTGGTACCACCTCAGGGGATGGGGCTCGACCTCCCCCCTGGGTATGGGCATGGACAAGATCCTGTCACCCGAAGCCAGGTCTGGGGTCTTGTGCTTAGCGAGCTCTGCAAGGAATTTAGAGATCTGCTACACCAGCTTGAAGGCTGTGTGGTGCAATTAGAGGGTAAGCCTGCCCCTCCTGCTCAGCTCCCAGCACAGCCATGTTTGGGGCCATGAAAGTGCAGTGTTGACTGCCCATGGGTGGGGACCTCAGTTCCACTGTATCCATTTGGGGGCTCGTGGACTTCCTATTATCAAACACCTTTCCCTGTCCAAGGTGTTTACTCCCCACATGTGTCATATACTGCCCCTGTATGTTGTCTTCTCTGTCTTCCTACCCAACTTACCTCCCAAATATACCTACTATCCTTTCCCAACATCCCACTCTCACCTTAAAAAAAAAAAGAGCAATCTGTTCCCAAAAAAAATGTCACCCCATACATAGCCGTCCATTTCCCACACGTGTCCACTGGACACATGTAATCTTGTCTAACTGGCTTCACAACACAATATTGTTGTCCTCACCCTTCTCTCTCAGGGGTTTGAATTTCCAAATTTACCTCCAAATTCAGCATATATGCATGGCTGTTGCTGTAGAAGAAATGGACAGCCATGGGCCTTCCCTACACCCATCCTGCACATCCCTAGCTATCTGTCATATTTTTTTACCCTCTTCATGCCCCCTTTTTCACCACTTTCCTATCACCCCATTTTTCTTTTTTTAAAGAAATTAGTGTGGGGGTAAGCGGTTGTAAGTAGTAGTAAGTGGAACAAAGCCTGTTTGCATGGTGCTAAGTGATGCCTACACAGATTAAGCACTTTTAAGACTAACTGTCTGTAAGTATATTTAACCGGAAGTTAGCATTACTTACTGCTGAGCAAACCTACTTACAACTGCTTAAATGTTCCTTAATCATTCTGTATCCAACAGCCCTTGTTCTGCCCAGCAACAAAATAATCAGCTCTTGCAAGTCTTGAACCCTGCACACCATAGTCACACAAGTTACCACTAAACCATATGCGCTGTAGATATGCCTGATGTCATGTAGCACAGTCATTCAATAGTAGGGAACATGTGTGTGTGTGTGTGTGTGTGTGTGTGTGTGTGTGTGTGTGTGTGTGTGTGTGTGTGTGTGTGTGTGTGTGTGTGTGTGTGTGTGTACATATATGAAGATACATATATATATATATATATATTGATATATATATATATATATATATATATATAAAGAGAGAGAGAGAGACATATATATATAGAGATATGTATGTCTACATATATATATATATATAGATATAGATAGATATAGATAGATATAGATATATACAGAAATATATATATATATATATATATATACATATATATATATATATATACACATATATATATATATATATATATGTATACATATATATATATATGTATATATATATATATATATATATATATATATATATATATATATATATATATATATATATATATATATATAAATATACAAAACTGATGTGGAATAAGGTGAAGTCCCAAGACTGGAAAACCTCCCTTATCAGCCTCAACAAAAGGTTGAGATCCCTCATCAATTAGGTGTTTGAAATACAAAATAACTTATGTATGCAACTATCAGTGAAAGCATATGATGCATTTTTGATCCTACCAACTCAGAACATTTCCCATTTGTCAGTTATCAGCAGGACACAACTGCACAAAGAGAGTCTGTCCCTCGCAAAGAGGGACAGGTGGTAACCCAAAGTAATCCACAAAAAATAAGATGCTCTGCTGTCTTGGCCAAAGCCTTCAAGTAGTACAACAGTAAAAAATACACTTGCCTTGAAGACAAGAAGCAATCAACACTTAATTACAGATTTAGTTCAACAGCCTCCAATTACAGTCTGTAGTTAACCCCCAGGGGAAAAGTATCACATATTGCAATGTAAATGGATCCTTTACTTAATGCTTCACTTCAAATTGTATTATCACACTGACAGAACTGCGTGCAAAACAGTAAGCTCTAACCCACCACTGTCCCCTTGGTGAAATGTATGAAAATGTACAGCCATATACCTTTATGTTTCTTATTAGTAATATCCCTCACATGTTCTAACAGCTTTGGTTAAAACATTTACTACCCCACCCTCATACAATGTCTTACAAGGGCATATAACAGCATTCTCTATAAACTGACCTCTTAACTGTACAAGGTCACACATGTTGTCCAGCCGTAGCGCGCATATTTATGGCCCTCTACTCCACATGTGTGGGAGTCCACAACATCACTTTAATGATAGCAGGAATGTCAGCACTGAATAATGATACACCATACCTATCAACCTCTTACTGCATGACATCTGGACACAGCCTGGTATATAAGCGGAGGACAGAGGCCAAAACACAGAGCCATATTTGAAATATTGCTGTTATACACTGTGAAAGTTGTTGGTGTTACAGGATTGGTTGCAACATACTCTTTCTGAGGAATATGACATCAGAAACACAAATGGATGTTGCCATGTACTGATAGCAATCAACAGAGAGAATACCACTGATTTGTCAAGGACAACATCTATCTGGGGAACAGGCAAGACATAGCTGCCAAACCTTTGGCCATTATGTGGATAGCCCCACAGTTGAGAAATATGCAGACAGACTGCATTCCATGCCAAAGTAGAATGTACACACAAGCCCTGTAAAACTAGCAGTATTCAAAGCATATAACAGCAATACTCACACTCTGTCACTAGGTCTGGAACCTTATACAAACATGTAGTTGGCCTGTGTCCACAAGTCTTGTTGTAAGAGATATTCCTACTTGCTGTCTGTAACACTGCTGCCCCCACAAATGAAGGATGTCTTCCATACAGGCAAGGTAGAGGGACAATGGCCACATGAAGTAGTCAGTTATAGCATTGGCTATTGGAAAAACTACACAGCTGCCTGCATGCAGTTAACAAGTGAGGAACACCAAGCAGAGGGCATCACCTGCTCATGAGCATCACCTACAAAAGCCATGCTGCAACCTATTCAAACCAGCTCGATCCCTGTAGTGGAGAGAGAGAGAGAAATAAACAAAAAAAAAACAAAAAAAAAAAGAAAAAAACAAACAAACTAAACAAAACAAGGAAGACATAAACCGGAACACAAAAGAGAGTATAAAAATAAAACAGGTATGTGAAGCATGTAAGCATGTAACTTGAATGTAGTACTTGGTCTGTAATAATGGAATAGATGATTTTGAAAGAATTATATGTGCCAACAAGACTTGCTGTAATAATGTCTTGCTGAACAACTGCTATGGACATAGCATCTGGCTCTGTCTGCAGTGGGCCATACCTAGCAACTGTACAGATCTTCACAGAATGTCGAGATTTACCCATCATAGTGTTTGGTCTGTTCCTCCTAACATCTATATTATTCTGGCAAATAGCTGGGGATGGAAGTCATTAAGTAATGACAAACACTTGAGTTTCAGACCCCACCATGTTCAGAACAGTCATGGTAATGCAAAATGTATTATGCTACAAACTTCATAGGTTTGTAACAGGCATATTTAAGATCTGTCCCTATTTATTACCCCCCCCCCCCACCAATTTTAGGCTTTGTCCATATGTGGAGGTGGAGAGGTAGGGTCACAGCTGAGGAGCCTGACTCACCCTGGGAAAGGACAGCTCACATATGGCAATCACTAGAGTACCTGTCAAACAGTCATGACTATGCCACTGCTAGGCCAGTTAATGAGATGTCCACATCCATATGTTACTTGTGAATATTAGGGTTATACATGTTTGTATTGGAAATCTAAGATACCTGTATAAGGCATGTGCATAGTAAAATACTGTTGCAGATATGTGTGTTAAACTGCATGTAATAAATTGAATTAATAACATTCAACTGTACAGTGTTCTGCCGGACAATAGTCAAAGTTGTGACTGATATCTGTAGTCACATACACATATACTTGGTGTTATGTCAGCTATATTAATACGTTATCAATATTGATTTCCCTGTTGTTACCCATTGATGTGGACCATTGTCCAGAAGACCTGGTATAACAGGTTGAGAATTGCATTTTTTTGGGTGCTTTTTTGTTATAAGGTTGAAAAGTATGATTGAGCTGCAAGACTGTAAATACAGTGTACCATACTGACATAGA